>NC_057801.1:384615080-384622379 GCF_018294505.1 Triticum aestivum
AAAAAAACAGAAACAACAAAAAGAGAGGAAAGACCCTCCCTGGCCGTTCGGCCCAGCTAGGCTACCAGGCCCACCTGGCTGGCCCATCCCGCCTCCCTTATCCCCTCACACCCCAACCGAACCCTAGCCCACGTTCCCCACTCGCTCCCCCCCCCCGCTCGCTCGTTGTTCCCCCGATCTGGATCGAGATCGGGGCGAGGACCCGAAGCCGCCCGACGCCGCCCCGCGTCGTCCTCTGCTCGTTGGAGGGACGGGCCCCGACGTTGCTGGCCTGCCTCCTGCGCCTCGGCTTCCTCCCGATGCCAGCCATCGCCATGGTTGCCGCGACTCCCCGTCCTCGACCTCTTCTCCAACCACGCCACATAGCCATCGCCATCACCGGTCTTCTCCGCCACAGTCATCTTCGTCCGCCGCCGTTCATCGTCGGTTCCGACGGCTTCACTACATCCCGCGCCTCCCCGAGCCTCTCCCCGTCAACGATGTGAGCTGGCGCGCCTTTCCCCGCTGCCTCCCCCTCGATCTGCATCCTCTAGTCGCCATGCTCGTCGGTTCCGTCCCGCGCTAGAAGTCGCCTTGGCTGGCGCTCCACTCACGTCGACACCCGCCCCAGGTCGCGCCCCGGCCTCCCGTTGCCGCACTCGGCCGTGCCCTTCACCAACGCGCGTGCCCGCGCCTATAGCCGCCGCTGCCCACACTCCCCTGCATCCGTCCTCGCTCGGGCGCCTCCTCTCGCGCAGCCCGTCGCTCACCTCGCCTCGAGTCGCAGCGCCCCGCCACCGGCCTGCTGCTGCATCCACCGCAGCTCGCCCCCGACTGGCTGTCGGCGCCCACGCCACGGGCCGCGTCCGAGGCCAGCCCCGTTCGGCCTCGGGCACGGGCACCACGCCCGCACCCAGCGCCCGACCCGCAAGGCCTCTGTGCCACAGACAACGGGGCCCACCCCCTGTGAACGAAAACAAAAATAATAATACTAACTAAATTAATTTTTAAAAAAATGAATTAATAAATAATAACTAAAATTAATTAAAGTGATAATTAATTAATTGATTAAAGGCTTAATTAAATTAATTAGTCTTGATTAGATTAACCTAATTACTAGTTAACTTAATTAACCCCCTGATTAGACTAATCAATCAATGACATGAGGGTCCCACACATAGTTGACCCAGTCAACTCTGTTGACTACTGACGTCAGCATGACATCATGCTGATGTCATAAAACCAAATTTCGAATTAAATTAAATAATTAATTAAATTCCAAAAACTAATAAAATCTTTAGAAAATCATATCTTTTAATCCGTGACTCGGATTAAATTATTTTCAACATGAAAGTTGCTCAGAACGACGAGACGATTCCGGTTGCGCAGCCCGTTCGTCCGCCACACCTCCCTAGCATAGCAAACATGCAACTTTTCCCCTCCGGCTCCTCTGCCCGAAAACACGAAACACCAGGGATAATTTCCCGGATGTTTCCCCCCTTCACCGGTACCACCTCGTACCGCGTTAGGGCACACCTAGCACCACGCTTTGTCATGTCATGCATCGTCTTGCATTTGTTTGCATTATATTTATTGTTTCTTCCCCCTCTTCTCTCGCTAGACACCAAGACCGACGCCACTGCTACTCAGTACGACTACGGAGTTGACGACCCCTCTCTCTTGCCAGAGCAACCAGGCAAGCCCCTCCCCCCTTGATCACCAGATATCGCCTATTCTCTTCTATACTGCTTGCATTAGAGTAGTGTAGCCTGTTACTGCTTTCCGTTGATCCTATTCTGATGCATAGCCTCACATTGTTGCTACATCTGTTGATACCTTACCTGCAATCCTAAATGCTTAGTATAGGATGCTAGTTTATCATCATTGGCCCTACATTCTTGTCAGTCTGCCTTGCTATACTATTGGGCCGTGATCACTCGGGAGGTGATCACGGGTATATACTATACATACATACATACTATACAGATGGTGACTAAAGTCGGGTCAGCTCGTTGAGTACCCGCAAGTGATTCGGATAAGGGGGCTGAAAGGACAGGTGGCTCCATCCCGGTAGAGGTGGGCCTGGGTTCCCGACGGCCCTCGACTGTTACCTTGTGGCGGAGCGACAGGGCAGGTTGAGACCACCTAGGAGACAGGTGGGCCTGGTCCTGTTCGGCGTTCGCGGATACTTAACACGCTTAACGAGATCTTGGTATTTGATCTGAGTCTGGCTACGAGCCTATACGCACTAACCATCTACGTGGGAGTAGTTATGGGTATCCCGGCGTCGTGGTATCAGCCGAAGCACTTCAGACGTCAGCGACGGAGCGGCGCGCGCCGGATTGGAACGTAAGCCTCCTCTTGTATTAAGGGGGCTAGTTCTGCTTCCGGCCGCCCTCGCAACGTGCAGGTGTGCTATGGGCGATGGGCCCAGACCCCTGTGCGCTTAGGTTTAGACCGGCGTGCTGGCCTCTCTGTTTTGCCTAGGTGGGGCTGCGACGTGTTGATCTTCCGCGGCCGGGCATGACCCAGAAAAGTGTGTCCGGCCAAATGGGATCAAGCGTGTTGGGTAAGTTGGTGCACCCCTGCAGGGAAGTTAATCTATTCGAATAGCCGTGATCTTCGGTAACAGGACGACTTGGAGTTGTACCTTGACCTTATGACAACTAGAACCGGATACTTAATAAAACACACCCTTCCAAGTGCCAGATACAACCGGTGGTCGCTCTACCTCAGGGATATGAGGAGGGGATCGCCGGGTAGGATTATGCTACTTGGAGATGCTATTTGGAGATGCTACTTGGTGATGCTACTTGGGGGACTTCAATCTACTCTCTTCTACATGCTGCAAGACGGAGGCTGCCAGAAGCGTAGTCTTCGACAAGATTAGCTATCCCCCTCTTATTCTGGCATTCTGCAGTTCAGTCCACTGATATGGCCTCCTTACACATATACCCATGCATATGTAGTGTAGCTCCTTGCTTGCGAGTACTTTGGATGAGTACTCACGGTTGCTTTTCTCCCTCTTTTCCCCCTTTCCCTTCTACCTGGTTGTCGCAACCAGATGCTGGAGCCCTGGAGCCAGACGCCACCGTCGACGATGATTCCTACTACACTGGAGGTGCCTACTACTATGTGATGCCCGCTGACGACGACCAGGAGTAGTTAGGAGGATCCCAGGCAGGAGGCCTGCGCCTCTTTCGATCTGTATCCCAGTTTGTGCTAGCCTTCTTAAGGCAGACTTGTTTAACTTATGTCTGTACTCAGATATTGTTGCTTCCGCTGACTCGTCTATGATCGAGCACTTGTATTCGAGCCCACGAGGCCCTTGGCTTGTATTATGATGCTTGTATGACTTATTTTATTTGTAGAGTTGTGTTGTGATATCTTCCCGTGAGTCCCTGATCTTGATCGTACACATTTGCGTGCATGATTAGTGTACGATTGAATCGGGGGCGTCACAATACCCCTCCACCTCCTCTTCATTCGTGGAGAGAGCCATCAGACTGAACCTACACTTCCAGCATCCTATTTCTGAGAGAGAACTACCTACTCATGTGTTGAGGCCAAGATATTCCATTCCTACCATATGAATCTTGATCTCTAGCCTTCCCCAAGTTACTTTCCACTCAAATCCTCTTTCCACCAAATCCAAATCCTATGAGAGAGAGTTGAGTGTTGGGGAGACTATCATTTGAAGCACAAGAGCAAGGAGTTCATCATCAACTCACCATTTGTTACTTCTTGGAGAGTGGTGTCTCCTAGATTGGCTAGGTATCACTTGGGAGCCTCCGACAAGATTGTGGAGTTGAACCAAGGAGTTTGTAAGGGCAAGGAGATCGCCTACTTCATGAAGATCTACTGCTAGTGAGGCAAGTCCTTCATGGGCGACGGCCATCATGGGATAGACAAGGTTGCTTCTTCGTGGACCCTTCGTGGGTGGAGCCCTCCGTGGACTCGCGCAACCGTTACCCTTCGTGGGTTGAAGTATCCATCTACGTGGATGTACGATAGCACCACCTATCGGAACCACGCCAAAAACATCCGTGTCTCCAATTGCGTTTGAATCCTCCAAACCCTTCCCTTTACAATCTTGCAAGTTGCATGCTTTATTTTCCGCTACTCATATACTCTTTGCATGCTTGCTTGCTATATGTTGTGAATGTTAAACTTGTGCCTAAACTCCACTAAAACTTTAAAGAAACTTAAAAACTGCAACTTTGGCTCTTAGTGTCTAATCACCCCCCCTCTAGACACCTCTTCTCAAGGTCCTACACGTCTGCTAGCGGACTACATAGAAGCTCTGTCGTCTGCTAGCAGACGGTAAAGAGGGGGGTTGGCCCACTAACTAGCACAACCTAGCGGCCCACCTCTTTCCCGTCTGTTAGCAAATGACAAAGCTTCAATGTCGTCTGCTAGCAGATGGCAAAGAGCCTAGCTTGTGGGGTGGGGCCAGGGGGACGGCCGTAAGCGAGGCCGCCTCTTTGCCATCTAGTAGCAGACGGCAAAAAAATTGACCTAGCTAAAACGGTCAACCCCACGCGCCCCACCCCTCTCTTTCCCCTCACCTCACCCGCGTGGCCCCCCCTAGCCCGAGTGTAGTGGCCAGACCTCAAACAGTCTGATCTCTGTGCATCAGTGTCATCCCTGGATCGGTAATGCTGACACGCACAGTACTTGAAGGATTTATAACAGAGTAGCAATCACACACTTATTACATCGAATGTCTCAAAAAAGAACTTATTACAATAAATATGTCTTAAGTCCATCTAATAACGATAACAACGGAAGGCTTGGAAGATAAAGTGAGTCCATCAACTCCAACGACATCACTGAGTGAAAGATCACGACCTAAGGCACCTTACTCGTCATTTGAAAATTCTGCAACATGAACGTTGCAGCCCGAAAACGGGTCAGCACATGGAATATGCTGGCAATGTAACACATAGAGAGTAATGAACAGAATAATGCTATCACTACATGCATATATGGCTGGTGGACAGCTCAATGGTTACAGTTTTGCATAAAACCAATTTTTCCCTACAACAAAGGAATAAATTTTATTTAACTATCATGGTGGTTGTTAAACATTGAGAAGGTTCACCCAACTCAATCCCAAATAAGCATCATCGTTAAACCCAAACAGAATTAATTTAAGTAACATGATGAGATTCACATGATAATCCAAGTACTAGATACTCAAAACGTCCATAACCGGGGACAGGGCTAACCATGATTAGTTTATACACTCTGCAGAGGTTTGCGCACTTTTCCCCACAAGACTCGATCTCCTCCGTTGGATTCTCGCACTACATGGTGTTTGAGAAATGGATGACCGAGACATAGTCTTTCAGAAGTGTTAGCACCTTACGATGGGTTGACAGTTACACCTACTTTCCCCTACATCTGCTAGTCTACCACTTTAAGAGTTCACATGACTTAATCAACTATGCTAGAGCCCATAGTAGCTTGCGGCTGCACACGGAAGTTTCTAGCATGAATAATCTCATGATCCCTTTGAGCCTGGGTGGCAGTCCATAGGAAAATCACACGGTACCCCGGGATTTCCAAAAATACAGGCAACATTGGGTTCCCCAGGTGCCTCAATCCACCCAGATGTGTACTAAAGTTGCCACCTTAAGTTGAACCATTAATTATCAGTACTCACATCTGTCATGGATACACTCAAACCCAATCCACGTCTACGAGCATAGCATAGCAATATAAGCAAATGTAGAAGTAACTCCCAAAGGTTTGATAATAAAAAAGACAATAGGTACTACCTCATCTACTTCCCAAAACCCACATATTAATCAGATCCTAACCATGCAATTTTTTGAGGGTTGATCTAATGCAATAAAACTGGGTAGTAAAGAGGTATGATCAAAGTGTTACTTGCCTTGCTGATGATCCGTGAAACCTAGAGACTCGTAGTAGCACGCTGCGCACTCTGGGTACTCTATCGCAAACAAACAAGCATACAATAAGCACTCATCTAATGCACGAATAAAACTCAAATAAGAGATCTATACCAGAAAGTTCAACTTAAGAACTCCGGTTTGCAAAAAGAATCAAATCAAACGAAGTAACGAAACTCAAACGGCAAAAGAAACAAGTTTTTATTACTAATCTGGACCTAAGTCAAATTTTACAGTAGCAAAAACTCCAGGCGCGGGGCGAGGATTTCGAGACGAAATTCCAGGCGCTTGAATCGCCTGATTCCAATAAACGAGCGAAAAGTTATACTAAAACAAAAATCGGATCAGAAATCGCGATCGAAAATAATCGCGAAAAATCCGAGAAAAAGAAGAATGGACGAACAAGCTAACGAACAAACGTTCGCTGTGTGCAGCTAAACGATGAAAACCGTTCTTTAAAACGAACGAACAAATGAGCGTTCATTAAATAAATTAAACCGAGAAAAAACCGACGAACCGAAAAAAATGGATCTAGGGTTTAAAAAAAAATGAACGGTTTTATCAAAAAAAATGGCGGCGACTACCTCGGGTCCGGCGGATCGGGCGGCGGTGGCATTATATGAGACACACAGATGCTTCTCATGAAAAAAACAACTTATAATGCAGAGTGCTTCACACATATTCATAAGTTGACTTGAAATGCGTAGTACTCCACGTGAGTAGAGCAGTTTTGTCGACAAGCACCTCCTAGCATCGGAAGCAAAACTAAGCTTCCACTGCCCTTCCGAAGCACCTGTGCAACACGATCTCAAGAAAGAAAAATGGATTTTTTTTTACCTTTTTTAGTGGATCGGGTTTTTTTTTGCTTTTTTTAGAATCAATCGGGTTTTTTACTTAAGCACCCATTCCCATGCAATTTGTTTTTCATTCCATTTGAGAATCAATCGGTTTTTTGAGAATCTTGACTATTGTCGCAAGGAGCGCAGTATAGGACGCAAAGAGGGAAACTAGGATGTGGCCAGCCCATTGCCATGCAATTTGTTTTCTTCCATTTGTTTTTTATTGTATTCGGCAGGGTTTTCTTTGTTTTTCTTTGTTTCTCTAGTTTCTTCTGGTTTTCTTATTTTTGTTGTGTGTTTTGTTTTTTTGCTGTTGGTTTTCTCCTTTTTCCTTTTTTTTGTTTTACATTGGTTTTTCATTCCCTTTTTAAATTTTGGTTTCCTTTTCATTTAGCTAATACATGGCCAGTTCCCTAGTTCTAGGAACATTTTTCAAATTCGTAACGATATACAAAAATGTAATCACTTTTTGAAAAAAATATCACTTTTTCATATTCTTAAAAAAAAATTAACAATCCTAAATACTTTTATTTATTTTTATCTCTTGAACCGTACATCCAAAT
>NC_057801.1:384622528-384632117 GCF_018294505.1 Triticum aestivum
AAAATTCAAAAAAAAAAACAAAAGCAGTAAAAAAGAAAAAGATTGATAAAAAAGATGAGACAAACAAAAAATAAAAAATGGCAACAAACAACGAATAATGAAAAGAAAAAAAACCGAAGCCGGAAGTATTGTTTTTCCCCTTTTCGAGAAACACAAAAGAATTTTGCACGTCCCTGAGAAGCAAATTTATGCTTCACGTGGAAGCACAATTTTTTTTCTCTTTGCGAGAAGCAGAATTGTACTTCTCGCGGAAACAAATCCGCGTTTCCATGAGAAGTAAGCATGTGCTTCTTGTGTAAACACAATTCCTCTTCCTGAGAAGTACAATTACGCTTGTTGTGGAAGCAAATTAGTGCCTCCACGAGAAGGAAAGATGTGCTTCTCGTGGAAGCCCGGATTTTTTTTCCCTTTTCAAGAAGCACATGGATTTTTTTTCCTTTTTGAGAAACATTCTTCTTCCTGAAGCACATCTCTACCACCACGAGAAAGTAAATATGTGCTTCTCATGGAATCACAACTACTTTTTTCTATGAAAAAGAATACATGAAAGGTCTCTCAAAAAACTAGGGAAAACCGGGCAAAACTGAAAAGCTAAAAAAACCCCATCTAAAACTCTAAAATGCGCACAAATAAAATAAAATTCACATGGAGCGCCCACCACAGCATGTGGTGGTGGCTTGCCACACCAGTTGGCGTGCTCCCAAGGCACCAAAAGTGGCCCCTGGAGATCACCTGCAAGGGATAACTTCCAGTTAGTTGCTCTTCTATTTGACGCGCTTTACGTCAAATAGGCGCTGAATCGAACAGGGCCACTGGGGCCGGCCCATTTATTTATACATTGATTCCCTGGTTTTGGCAACGTTCCGGAAGTTTCCGGTTCGCTCTTACTGGTTTTTTCTTCTTTTCTCCAGGTTTTTTTATTTTTTTTTATTTTCAAAATGTTTGCTTTTGAAAAATAAAACTGTATTTTTAAAAAGGAATTTTAAAAATGTTTGTGTTTCAAAATTTTGTTCACAAATTTAAAAATTGTTCATGTTTCAAAAGATTTTTGGGATTTTGCAAAGAATTTATCCCTTTTTAAAAAAGTTCAAATTTTGTGAAAAACCTTTTCAATAAAAAAAATTAATTATAAAAAAATATTGGCATTTTCAAAAACGTTCTACTTTGAAACTTCAAAAAGTGCTCACTTTTTGAAAAAATTGTACTAAAATAATATTCATTTTTAGAAATAAAAATTGGTGCAGCTTTGGTAGAGTCATCCCACTACAATACACAACATGGCTACAAGGGTCGGCCTAGTCACAGGCGCCCTATGTGAATGGGCACCAGTTTGATGCGCGGGCCGACAAATGGGAGGTTCCCTATGGATCTTCCACAATGAGTGGCAAACAGGAGCATTCGGGATGGGAACTCTCTCTCACCCTCTCAAAAGGGTTATCTCGACTTATTCCAAGGATTAAGTGTTTTTTTTTGGGTCCAATGTTTAAAGGTAAAACCCAGAGTGACGACTACTGAATGAAGAAGACTAAGCATCTCAAAAGGGTTGCTTGTACAGACACAAACGGGCTAAAGAAGAGTTTTTTTTGGGACGGGGTTTAAAGAAGAGTTTTATGGGGTCATGTTCCATTGGCAAGCATCCTGGTGAAGGCTGATGTGCCTTGTGCCTTCGTGCCCAAGTTCTTTTTAAGCCTTCGTGCCTAAGTTGGCAACCATCCTGGGATTGTGACAAAACTTGTGTAGTTCGCCTGTAAGATTAACTTTGTGTAGTTTGCGTTCTTGGTTATTTGCAGATGTTGTTTGCCGCATTACGCCTGTATAGCTGCTTACCAGGTCGATGCAACACATCTGCTTACCAGATGTCCTTTAACTGGCTGTTGGTTGTTTTTAATCAAGATTGCCGTTGGCCTGATCTAAGATTTACTACTTGCTGATCCCGAGAAGAGTCGCCATGCTGACAATGTTGACGTGGTCATGCGCGTGTGGTCACTGTTTGCATGTGCAGGCATTGCTGGGATCACGAGCTGGTTGTCGCGGTCAGAGGACGCCGTGCCACTGGAAATCGAGCGAGAAGATTTGCGCTCACGCACTGCTCCCATCAGTTTTGTCCAAATCTCCTTTATTCCCTCCACTTTTTCCTGACCTCATGTGATTGTCATCGCATCCTAATCAGTTCATTGCCGGTCGATGTAGATGCCCACCTTCGTGAGTTTCGCCGCGGTGATCTACGCTCCACGATACTCGGACTTAGAGCATCTCAACTCGCCCCTCCCCGCCTCCCCCCTTCCCTAACAGGCACCCCAAGCCCCTTTTTTTATCGTCGGCTCAAAAAATCGGCCCAGTCGCGCCCCCAAAAACTCAATTTTCACCGGTCAGGGCCGAAATTGACGCCGGCGGACCCAGGCCGAACCCGGCGCGCTGGGGGACACCCGACCCCGGAGAAACGTTTTTGGCGCGAAAGCCTGGTGGACCCGCTGAATCAGCGACTGGGCGACGCCGAGAATCTTCGTCGTCCTCATCGCCTCGGTTTCCTGCGGAAATCAATGCGAAGGCTGCCGCCGGCCAGCCTTCCATTGATTCACGGGCGACACGGTGAAGGCGTGCCATCATCGCACGTCCCGCCCCCTCCCGCCACGCGTCCACACTGCTGCCGATTGCTCCGCCCACTCATCGCTATAAAAGCCACCCTCCCATGCCGCTGGCTGCACACTTGCTCGCCACATCCTCTCTCTCACGCCGCTGACGCCCCCTCTCCTATTCGCCGCCGACGCCCTCTCTCTACCTGTCTCAAACCGCGAGAATGGCCGAGCGCTTCGCCAGTGACGGAGCGGCGGCCAACGGCTTCGGTCGCCGCCACCTGCACGAGGCGGAGGCTCGCCTCCTCTACGAGGCGAACTACCCAGCGCCGCCAACATGCGGGTGTCGGGCTCATGGAGGCTCAGCACCGGCGGAGTCCCGGTGCCACCACCATCCTCTGGTGTTGAACGGCGCACCGAGATCGCACGGATTTGGTCATCCCTGACAAAGAACGCGCGACAGCAGCCGAGGTACGCCCCCGACAGCCACAATCTGTGGACGGCGTACTTCGAGCACTGCCACGCTGAACAACTCGCCTCCATGAACGGCGCTCCGGCATCCCACCAAAGCCACAACTCTGAGGGCCGGTGGCAATGTTGGGGCGTCCCCGGGCGCACTCTCGAGGCCATCCTCGAGCACATCAAGGGCGGCAACTTGCCGCGGATGGAGTATCCGGCACCGTCCTTCTCGCACCGGAGCGGCGCCTCGTGGCAGCTGAGGCGCATGCGGGCATGTCGTCTTCGTCCTCCGGCTCCCACTCCTCCGGCGCACGGACACCGCTCGCTGCCGTGAAGGCCGAGCCCCAAGATACGTTGGAGCGCCGGTGTAGTTGCACCCTCGTCATAAACGAGGGCCGTTGCCGCCAACCTTCCCCCCCTTCCCGCGGCCATCTTCGCTTGGTCAGGCCGAACAAGGAGCCGGCGACGCCGCCAGTCGTCGTCAAGCAGGAGCACCTCGACATGGCCGCTGACGAGGAGACTGGCCTCAAATGGGCGCTGGACGACTACGTCCGGGAGGATGGAGTGCCAACGCCGCACCCTCGAGGAGATAGCCGCTCGGCTCCGCGTCGGTGACGAGGGCAGCGTTGTCATCCTTGATGATAGCGACGAGGAGGCGCCCGGGACGTCCAACCCCGTCGGCCACAGCGACCCAGGGCAGGGCTGCAGCAAGGACGGTGGCGACGTGCAGCACGATGACCACGGCGACTACACCAACTTTTACAGGCTCCTCGGCATGTAGAAGGCTCAAGGCGGCGACAGCGTAGTAGTAGTTTTTAGTTTAGTTTTTAAATTATGTTTTGAGTTTGTACAAATATCAATTAAAACGCCTGAATTTCCTCCAAATTTGTGTCGTTTTGTATGAAGTTTGGCCGAATTTAGTTTTCAAAAAGCAGCGTCTAGGGCCATCTTGGGGTGGCGGTTGGGAACCCGACCGCCCCCACGCTGATTTTATCACCGGTTGGCCCCCAGGCGGCGCTATTTAAGCCCCTGGGGGTGCCGAACAGCCGGAGATGCTCTTAGGATTGGTTGAATTAGGGATGGTTCCTTTCTTGCGGATGGTTAGGCCAACTCCAACGACCCACGTAGGTTTTGTCCATATTTTGTCCGTATGGGGCAGAAAGCGGACGTCCATGTTCGCTTTTGGTCCCAGCGAAGTGTGTGCGCCCAACACGGCCTACCCATCTCAAACGGATATATCGGCTTTTGTAAATAAAATAGTAGAGATGCATCGCCCACACGCATGCCCACCGACAGCGGCCCGTCGACAGCTGCAGCTTCTCACGCTCGCATACCCGCCGACAGCTGCTGTTGCACCCCGCTCGCTCGCCACCCAGCAGCTGCGTGTGCATCCGTTGGTGGCCGCCACTTGTAGCTGCAGGATCACCCGCCGGTGGCCTTCACATGGAGCTGCGCCCTGCCGCCCGTGCGCTTGCGCTCACGCCCTATCGTCCGCCTCCGCGTTGCCGCCCGCGCATTCATGTCCTGCCTCCCACCACGCTCGTGCCCTGCCGCCTATCGCACCTCACAGTGCACCGCGCCCCGCGCTCGCGCCACATCTGCCGTCCTCGTAATGCACCCCGTGGCTGTCGGATTTCGGGTTCCGGCAGACCCTTGAGGTTCGAACACTGGGGTGCGCGCGGAGGTTTCGCCTTCTACCTACCCGTTCCTCGCCGAATCGCTAGGATCTAAACTACAAGAAGAACAACACAAGAGACACAAGATTTATACTAGTTCAGGCCACCATTGTGGTGTAATACCCTACTCCAGTGTGTGTGTGGTGGATCACCTCTTGGGCTGATGATGAACAATACAAGGAAAAAACAACCTCGAGAGGGTCTGTTCTTGTGGTCTCTCTCTTTGGCTGGATGGATCTGTGTCCCTGCCGGCCGGATGGATTGATCGATCTCTCCTACCCTGTGGGTGGCTTGTCCTATTTATAGGCGAAGACCCTGGGCCTCTTCCCAAATATTGAGCGGGAAGGGCGCCAACAATTGGCCAATTTGAAGGGGAACATCTAGTACACTTATCCTGACTAAAGTTGGTCCTCGCCTGTCAAAGGCTCTGGTGGTGACGCCGACTTGGGCTCCACGGTGACCTCCATCCTTTCGTTGGACTGGTCTTGGTCTTGTTGCACCGAAATGGACGCCTTTGCTTGATGCTCTCGCCTGCGCTTTCTTCCCTTGCACCAAAGAGGAAAGAAGGACACTGCACGGGCTGGCGCCCGGCAGGCGCCCTTGGTCGTCATGGCTTGTGTCATGGGCACCTCGCGAGGTACCCCGCCTTGAACTCTCCGCCTCCTCGTGAGCCAGCCTGACGAGGCCGTGCCTGAGGAAGCTCCTTGTCATCCGCCCCGCGAGGCTTGGCCCCTCGCGAGGGTCTTGAGCTTGTGCTGATGAAGATGGGCCGTGCTGGGCCCCCTTTGAGCCACGCCGCAGGTGGCAGGCAGGCAAGTCTGGGGACCCTCGTTCCCAGAACGCCGACAGTAGCCCCCGGGCCTAAGGCGCGCCCGGACCTGGCCGAGCAGAGAGGCAAAAGGGCAAGTGCGAAGTGTCGCGGGCCCTAACAGCCTCCGGCCTTGGGCGCCGCATGGCGGTTGATTGGACGTGGTCGTCTCCGCAACCGCACTAGTCGATAAGGAGCGGCACCTGCCCTCTGCCTCATTTGCTCTCTCCAGTTGCTGCTCAGATCCCCTTTCTTGCACCTCTCCTTCTTTCCTTCGAAATCTCCAGATCTACTCCACCCGCACGTCCTAGCCAGCCATGGCGCCTCGCCAGGCCCCGGCCGGAGCTTGGTACTCGTCCGCCCTGGACTCGCCAAATGTGTCGGAGGCGAGCCTTGCCCGGGTGCGCCAGTTGGCAGCGGCGCAGGGCGTCGACGGGGCAAAGGTGTTCAAGGCCAGCTCTGCCCTCCCTGAGGGCCAAGGAAGCACCTTCTATCTGCTCTTCTTGAGCGCCATTGTCGCCGGTCTGGTGCCTCCCTTCTCTGAGTTCTTCTTTTTTGTCCTCTGCCATTACAACCTTCAAGCTCTGCATCTCCACCCCAATTCTGTCCTCCTTCTGGCAATCTTCGACTACTATTGCGAGGCTCACGTGGGGGTGAAGCCCTTTGTGGCCCTGCTGCGCCACTACTTCTACCTCCGGCCCTCTCGCGGCCCCGTCTCTGCGTGTGCGAGCTTCGTCGCGTACGGCAGCTCCATCGCCATTTCGAATCCCGGGAAAAGGATTGAGGGTTTCAGGAGCAAGTGGGTCCTGGTTGATGCTGGGCGCGTCCACCCCCGGCTGGCCTTGCCCACGGGGCTCCCCTCGAGCTCCGACGACTGGTCTCGAGTGGAGCTTGTGGATCCCCGTGCGAGGCTGGTGTTGGAGAAGATGGATGCGGATCTGAGGCCGGCCAGCATGGCGGCGGCAAAGCTGACCGGCGCCTCGCTGCTGAGGGAGTTCCTGGAGCATCAGCTGGCTCCGCTTCGTCAGTACTCGCTTCCGATGTGGAGGCCCCACCCGAGCCCCGCGGTCCTGGCTGATGAGGATCTGTCCGCGGTCCTCTAGTCTTTGGTCGGGGGCGACGTGGCAAGGTTGGAGGGCGCTCCGACGCCCCAGTTCCTTCGCGAGGACTGGGAGCAGGTTGTGGGGTCCATGCCCGTCCATGACGGGGACGGGCATGTGCCTGCGGAGGCTCCTGAGGACCTGGTGGACGTATCCTCCGGCGACTCCAGCGAAGAGAGGGAGGAAGGGGAGCGGGAAAAGGGGGCTGACTCCGAGGCAGAGTCAAGGGCTCCACCTCCTCGGAGCAAGTCCCACACTCTCCGCCTCTCTCTGAGCGCCGACAACATGGGTGATGGCGAGCAGGGCGGCGGGAGCCTACCCCCGGTTCCGAAGAAGGACCGGACTGGGCTGATCCCCCGCGGGTCTGCCCCAGCCCCGAGGCGATCCGCAGGCACCCCAGCTGCACCCGCGCTCCCTGAGGCCGACCCTTGCAACCGGCTCTCAGGCTTCAAGTATGGCTGGAGGCTGCTCGAGTCTGCGGGCGACAACTTGTAAGTGCTTGATCCCTGTCTTGTTTCTTGTTTCATCGCTGAGGCTTGACGCTCGGATCTCCCGGCTAGGCTGGCGCCCACGGCAAAGAAGCCGAAGGGGGCTCCTGAGACTCCATCCGCGACAGCGCCTCTGCCCGCGAAAGAAGATGAACGTGACACGTGGGCCTCTCCTGCCCACGCGTCCCTGCGAGGCCCTGCCGAGCCGGCTGGGGTGAGCTCGACTCCTATGGCCCTGGCGACCCGTGAGGCGCCCCCGCTTGACGCCGTCGCCACAGCCGCTGGGGCGCAGCAGGCTCCGCCTCAGGACACCGTGGTCACGCTGCCGCCTTCTCCTCCTACTCCGCCGACTGCTGCTTCCTCGTCTCCTCCTACTGTCCTGCATCGTGCTGCTGCTGAACTGGACCATCTGCGACGGGATCTTCTGAGCGCCGACCCTCGTTTGGTGGCCGAGCACTTGGAGCTAGCCTCTGGCTGCATTCGCTCCGATGCTTCGATTCGGGCGGTGCTGGTCCAGGCCTCGACGGCCTGCGACGAGGAGAAGCAGGCCGTCCTTGGGGCGAAGGTTGCCCGCGACGCCGCCTTGGGGGAGGCAGCTAATGCCCGAGGTCATTGCGAGGTGCTGGAGGGCGAGCTGAAGGGCCTGCAGGACCGGCTCGCCAAGGAGACTCGCCTTCGCCTGGAGCAGGAGGACGGCATGAAGGCTCGCGAGGCGGCCGTCAAGGACTGGGACGCCAAGCTCAAGAAGCGCCGTGACCGCCTAGGCACGCTAGAGCAGGAGCTGGAGGCAAGGAAGGTTGAGTTGGACGGCAAGGCACGGGTTCTTGCCAAGGATCGTGTGGCCTTTGCGGAGATGGAGGAGAAGGCCCGCGCTTCATTGAAGACGCTTTATGAGAGCGGCCTGGAGAGCCCGCTGGCCGGCGAGGAGGACGGCCCCGCCAAGCTGCTTCCCTTCCTGGTTCGTGCCCTTGACAATGTCGCCCTTGGCCTCGGCCCTACGGCTGAGGCCGAGGCACGCGTCTTGTCTTCTGCGACACTGACACGGGTGTTCACCCACATCTATCTTCGGGACCCCAACGTCGACCTCGACAGCCAGCTGGAGCCGGCGAGTGGGGAGCATGCCGCTGCTGCTGCTGAGACTGTGAAGGGTCATGCGGAGGCTCTGCTGGGGAAGTTCCGGGCCTTCAGCACCAGGCCGAAGCGGAGCGCTGCTAGCCCGACAGCTCCACAAGGCGAACCCGCTCCGCGCAACTCCACGGCCGGCAAGTGACTCCGTTGTGGCTCCCGCCCTGCTTTTAGTTTCTACACATGTATCAGGCCTCGGGGAGGCGTTAAAACTTGCATTTGGTGATGTGATAACAGTATGGACTGTAATATTTGCTTTTGAATTCCTTGAAATTTGCGCTATTTCCTTCCTACTTGCTTGTGTCCTACGCCGGCAGAGCCCGGTCCCGCGCATACCTCAGCCGCCGTTAGCCCCGACCGGAAACCAGGACGGGACCAAGGAGTGAGGGGCTATGTGACAAGTTAGGCTCCTGAGTCGCGATGCTCAGGAGTCCCCCTTAGCGCCCGAACAGCAAGTAGGGAGGTGAGATGTGGGGTGGATCTACCGTTCTACGTCTGCAGAGCCCGGCCCCGCGCATACCTCAACCGCCGTTAACCCCGACCGGAAACCAGGACGAGACCAAGGAGTGAGGGGCTACGTGACCAGTTAGGCTCCTGAGTCACGATGCTCAGGAGTCCCCCTTGACGCTCAAACGGCCTTCATACCTTGGCTCCGCTCGAGGAGGGACGCGCGACGAACCAGGCCCGGGGGCGGGGGGCTGGCTGGGTGGCGTGCGCCTGGGCGTGCCCCGGGCGTGTAGCCCCCGTGCCCAGCCCCCTCGCACGGCACTCCCGAGGGGAGGCGTTGCGATGAGGCTAGACACTGAGCTCTGGGCTCCCTGAGGTTGATGTGGCCCGGGGGGCCACCCTCAGTTGTTTATCACCAGCGCGAAGCATAGCGCTTCCGTATGCGTACGGGCATAGCCGCTCCTCGGCAGTGTCGTCAGCCAGCGCGGAGCATGGTGCTTCCACTGGTGCGTGGGAGGGGGCTCCCCTCCGGGAGGAGCCCCCGGGGCGTGTACAGCCCCGCCCTGACACATGGCTGGCACGGTAGGGCTTGACGAGGTGTATCTGGGCACCCGTGAGCCAGCGCGGGACTCACGGGGCCCTACCTCAAGGCGGGTTGCGCCTGGCTCTAGGCTTTATCTTGGAGTGTGTTCCTGCAAATTTGGCTAGATGCCGATGCTCTACGTCCTCGGGTCCCGGCTCTCGGGCTAGTCTCAGCCATCGCTGGTGTGCCGGGGCGCGATGCCGTGGGCAGACCAGAGGGTGAGGGCCAGAGAGCCGGTAGGAGCCCTGAGTTGCGATGCTCAGGCACCCCACCTTTAACGCGCAAGCTTGGTTAGATGTCGAAACTCTACGTCCTCGGGTCCCGGCTCTC
>NC_057801.1:384632411-384687421 GCF_018294505.1 Triticum aestivum
CGGAGAGCTGGTAGGAGCCCTGAGTCACGATGCTCAGGCACCCCCCCTTTAACGCGCAAGCTTGGTTAGATGTCGAAACTCTACGTCCTCGGGTCCCGGCTCTCGGGTGGTCTCAGTCGTCGCTGGTGTGCCGGGGCGCGATGCTGTGGGCAGACCAGAGGGTGAGGGCCGGAGAGCCGGTAGGAGCCCTGAGTCGCGATGCTCAGGCACCCCCCCCTTTAACGCGCAAGCTTGCGACATCCAGGAAGAAAAAGAGGTACCATAAACAGGCACCAAGCAACAAGCATGACGGGTCGAAAACACGGCCCTAAGATAAATTCAAGAGGGGTACATGCCACTGGGTCTGACCCGAGCGGCTTGGGGATAATGCAGCCCGAGGGGCGCCCCCAGCAGAGTGAGCTAAGAACATGAAATAAAAGAGATACATGCCACAGGGACGGACCCATGCGGCCTGGGAATAATGCAGCCCTGGGGGCGCTCCCAGCTGGAAATGAAACTAGAAAGATGTCACCTAATGATGCTGAAGATGAAGGGGTGTTGACGCAGCAGACTCGGTGGGCTGCGGGAGCAGATCCTCACGAGCCCCCAGGCCCTGGGGCCTCGGGAGGCTCCGGAGGCGCTGGTGGCTCCTCGCAGACCGTCCCCATCTCCGCCAGGGCTGCGGAACGCCTGATCTCTTGAGCCTCCAGGATGGCCCTCATGATGCGCCGGTACGTAGCAGCCACGTTCGGCAAGCCGTAAGGCATCCGAAAGTAGCTGTGGGGAGGGACCTCGCAGCGTCCCACTCGCGAAGGCTAGAGGCGCTCCTGAGACGCAGCTTGGTTGAGCCCTGGTATGTCGATGCAGACGCGCAGCCCACCATCCTCCCCTGGATGGGGGGCCACAGCGGGTAAGCGGCGGCTGCCTCTCATGACCCTTGACTCCTGTAGCTCCTGAATGGTCTTGCTGACAAACTCCTGAGGGTTTGGCCCTCCTTGCCTTGCTCCTTCTCGACGGAAATGTGCTTCGAAGCACGCCTCCATGTGGTGCCCAAGCGCCTCCCTCGTGACCTTGGCGAGGTCGAGGGCCCTCCAGGGGAGAGCCCCCGAGCCCTACATGAGGAGGGCGCCAGGCACGCTTCCCTATGCAATGGAGGGAGGTTCCCCTGAGCAGGAGCGGGCCCAGAGGGACCTGCCTCCTGAGGGGCCAGGCCGGTCGATGTCTTCTTCTTCTTAGGGGCGGCCTCGGGAAGCCTCCTGCTTCCACGATCCGGGTCTTCCAGTGATGCGGCCTGAAAGGCTCTCTCCAGGGAGCAGACTGCGTCTCTCTCTTTGCAGGGCACCGTGATGACTCTGCCACTTCCTGGCATCTTGAGGATGTTGTAGCCGTGGTGGGTTAAGGCCATGAACTTGGCCAGCGCTGGGTACCCGAGGATGGCATTGTACGGCAGGCGAATGTGGGCGACATCGAAGTCGATGAGCTCGATGCGGTAGTTGTCGTGTGCCCCGAAGGTGACAGGGAGGCGGACCTGCCCAATCGGGACCGTGGAGCCGTCGGTGACTCCGGAGAAAGGCTTGGTGGGCTGAAGCTGACTGTAGGGTACTTGGAGATTGTTGAACGTTTCCACGGACAGGACGTTGAGCCCTGCCCCGCCATCGATGAGGGTCTTGGTGACTAGCATGTAGCTGATGATTGGGGAACAAAGCACCGCGAGGACTCCGGCTGTGGCCACACACTTGAGCTGATCCGCTGAGCTAAACGTGATGGCGCACGCTGACCACCTGAGAGGGCGCGTGGCCTCGAGCTTGGGGAGGACTGCATTCACCTCGCGGGCGAACTGCTTAAAGATGCGTTGAGAGGCTGGGGCTTGAGCTCCGCCTAGGATGCAGGCGATCGCACGTGGTTCCTGGAAGCCCCCAGCCCCTTCGTCCTGATGACGGTCCTCATTTCTCCTTGGCTGCGGCGGTAGCGGAGGGAGGCCTGCATTACCTTGCGGGCGATCCTCAGGAGGCTGATCCCTCCAGCCTCCCTCGCAAGGCGGGTCCTGCCAGCGATCCTCGCGAGGTTGGTCGCGCCACCCTTGACGTGGGCCGTGGTCTTCCCAGCATCCTGCATTCCTTCCTCCTCCTCGTCCGTAGCCCCGGTCGTTGCGGTCGGGACGTCGGCTAGTCCGTCCTTCACGCACGGCCCTAAGCTCTTGGCATTCATTGGTGTTGTGGGTGTGGAGGTCATGGTACACGCAGTACCGACTGCCCTTGGAGGATTCGGGCTGATCTCTGCCCCGCTTGGTGTTTGGTTCTGCCGCGAGCACGGCAGCCCCCTTGCGCTTCACGTCCTTGGCCTTGGGCTTCTTCTCTTCAGGGTCTGCAGCAGGCAATTCGAGGAGGGAGAGACGCCCTTCCTCAGCCCTGGCGCACTTGGTCGCCAGGTTGAACAGCTCCAAGGAAGTGCACAGATCTGCATGCATTGCAAGCTCCTCCTTCATCTTGACGTCACGCACGCCGTCAGAGAAGGATGAGATGATGGCCTCCTCGGTCACCTTGGGAATCTTGAGGCACGCGTTGTTGAAGCATTGGATGTACTTCTGCAGGGTTTCCCCCGGTTGTTGCTTGATGCGGCGCATGTCACGCACGGCGGGTGGCCGGTCGCGAGTACCCTGGAAGTTGGCGATGAAGCGGGTGCGCATCTCGTCCCAGGAGGAGATCATGCCTGGGGCCAGGTTCAGAAGCCAGGTGCGGGCCCCGTCCTTGAGAGCCATGGGGAACCAGTTCGCCATGACCTTCTCGTCTCCGTTGGAAGCCCTGATGCCCACCTCGTAGAGCTGAAGGAACTCTACAAGGTCTGCCGTGCCGTCGTACCGAGGAGGCAGGTCTGGCTTGAACTTGTCGGGCCACGCAACGGTGCATAGCTCGGTGGTGAAGGCGCGACAGCCCGCTGTGGCCACAGGAGGCCTTGGAGGATGAAGGGCTCGGTCTTGCGGGTCCCCGTGCGCCGCAGCTGGGTGCAGCGCGGGGTCTTGACGTGCTGGAGCAGGAGCATGGTCGGGACGAGCCGGAGCAGGGAGCGCTCAGGCAGCTTCTCGAGGGCATGGGACCTCTTGGCAGCTCTGCTCCCGCTGCGCTGGTTCCTGATGGGGCGGGTTCCGCCCAGGGGCCGCGCGCCTTGGAGCCAGGGCGCCTTCTTGAGGGGGGAGGCGGTTGAGGCGCCCCAGGAGCTTCATTGCCCGCGCATGGCAGGGCGCGGTGCAGCGAGAAAGTTGGCGCGGGGGAGCCCCCAGCGGCGCGGACGAGTTTAGCGACTCGGTCGAGCCACTCTTCGTAGACATCGTCGACTGGGCGGTAGCGCAGGAGCTCGTTTGCCGCGATGAGCGCAACTCGAGCCTCCATGGCCGCGCGGGGCGCGCGGGATAAAGAACCAGCGGGGGTGAGCGAGGGCGTAGTGGTACGGCCGTCTCGCCTCATGGACGGGTGCTGGGACGATGCTTGCTGCTCGTTCCCCGCTGGGCCGGTGGCGGCGTTGACGGCAGGCGACGGGGAACGACGAGGGCGCCCGCCGACGGGAGCCGTCTGGGCGACACAGGAAGCAAGGGCGGCTCGGCGCTCGGCGCGAACCCGGCGTGCGTCAGACATGGTCGCGACGGTCGGAGAAGAATAGGGCGACGGAAGACGAAATCCGGAGCACCCCTACCTGGCGCGCCAAATGTCGGATTTCGGGTTCCGGCAAACCCTTGAGGTTCGAACACTAGGGTGCGCGTGGAAGTTTCGCCTTCTACCTACCCGTTCCTCGCCGAATCGCTAGGATCTAAACTACGAGAAGAACAACACAAGAGACACATGATTTATACTGGTTCAGGCCACCATTGTGGTGTAATACCCTACTCCAGTGTGTGTGTGGTGGATCACCTCTTGGGCTGATGATGAACAATACAAGGAAGAACAACCTCGAGAGGGTCTGTTCTTGTGGTCTCTCTCTTTGGTCGGATGGATCTGTGTCCCTGCCGGCCGGATGGATTGATCGATCTCTCGTACCCTGTGGGTGGCTAGTCCTATTTATAGGCGAAGGCCCTGGGCCTCTTCCCAAATATTGAGCGGGAAGGGCGCCAACAATTGGCCAATTTGAAGGGGAACATCTAGTACACTTATCCTAACTAAAGTTGGTCCTCGCCTGTCAAAGGCTCTGGTGGTGACACTGACTTGGGCTCCACGGTGACCTCCATCCTGTCATTGGACTGGTCTTGGTCTTGTTGCACCGAAATGGACGTCTTTGCTTGATGCTCTCGCCTGCGCTTGCTCCCCTTGCACCAAAGAGGAAAGAAGGACACTGCGCGGGCTGGCGCCTGGCAGGCGCCCTTGGTCGTCATGGCTTGCGTCATGGGCACCTCGCGAGGTACCCCGCCTTGAACTCTCCGCCTCCTCGTGAACCAGCCTGACGAGGCCGTGCCTGAGGAAGCTCCTTGTCGTCCGCCCCGCGAGGCTTGGCCCCTCATGAGGGTCTTGAGCTTGTGCTGATGAAGATGGGCCGTGTTGGGCCCCCTTTGAGCCACGCCGCAGGCCGCAGGCAGGCAAGTCTGGGGACCCCCGTTCCCGGAATGCCGATAGTGGCGCACCTGTCATGCTCGCCCGCGTAGCACCTATCGCGTTCGTCTCGCCCTACGCCCCGCGTCACGCTCGCCTTACGCCGCACCTCCCACCAATCGCTCGCCCATGCCGTGCTCACCTCGCCCGGCCCTACCCCGCCCACGTCGGTCGCACCCAGCTCACCCGTGCCGGATACATCACACACACATAGGCGCAGCCCTGCATCACCGCCGCGCGGGAACCAGCCGCTCGCTGCTCTGGCGCTTCCCCGGCTGGATGCACGGCGGAGGACTTGGTGGCGCTCCTGCTGCTGCGGCATGCTGCCGGTGTTGCACCATAGGGATGCTGGGGAGGCGGCCGAGCCTGTGCCGGGGGCACGACAGAGAGGAGAGCGATAAAAACGTGGTAGACAGGTCACGGGGAGGTTGACATATGGTCCCTAGCCAGACACGAGCGAACAAGATAAGACTAACTATGTATGTTTTATGTTCGCTTTGGCCTAAAATCCAGAACAACTTTGGTCTGGAAATGGAGCAGAATGGACACGGGCCGGATAAAAAATGGGTATGCTCCCGCTTGTTGGGCATTTATTCTATCCATTCGACACCAAACGGACACACGGACAATTTTGTGTGTGCGTTGGATTTGCCTGATAACCCACAAGATAGGGGATCGCAACAGTTTTTGAGGGTAGAATATTCAACCCAAATTTATTGATTCGACACAAGGGGAGCCAAAGAACATTCACGAGTATTAGCAGTTGAGTTGTCAATTCAACCACACCTGAAAGACTTAATATCTGCAGCAAAGTATTTAGTACCAAAGTAGTATGGAAGTAACGGTAACAGTGGCAAAAGTAATAATAGCAGTTTTGTAGTGATTGTGACAGCAGTAGCAATGAAGTTAACTTAGCAAAGATCAATATGTGAAAAGCTCATAGGCATTGGATCGACAATGATAATTGTGTTGGATGATATTCATCATGTAGCAGTCATAACCTAGGGTGACATAGAACTAGCTCCAATTCATCCATATAATCTAGGCATATATTCCATATATAGTCATATGTGCTTGTGGAAAAGAACTTGCATGACATCTTTTGTCCTACTCTCTAGTGGCAGCGGGGTCCTAATGGAAACTAAGGGATATTAAGGTCTCCTTTTAATAGAGAACCAGACCAAAGCATTAGCACTTAGTGAATACATAAACTCCTCAAACTACGGTAATCACCGGAAATGATCCCAATTATTGTCACATTGGGGTACGCGGATCATAACTTGTAATAGGTGTCTACAACTTGCAAGATAGGATCAAGAATAGAAATATATTCATGAAAACATAATAGGTTCAGATCTGAAATCATGGCACTCGGGCCCTAGTGACAAGCATTAAGCATAGCAAAGTCATAGCAACATCAATCTCAGAACATAGTGGATACTAGGTATCAAACACTAACAAAACTAACTTGATTACATGATAAATCTCATTCACCATCACCGTCCAACAAGCCTATGATGGAATTACTCATGCACGGTGGTGAGCATCATGAAATTGATGATGGAGGAAGGTTGGTGATGATGGCGATGAATCCCCCTCTATGGAGCCCCTAACGGACTGCAGATCAGCCGTCCCGATGGAGAACAGGAGGCGGCGGCGGCTCCGTATCGTAAAACGTGATGAATCCTTCTCTTTGATTTTTTCTCCCCGAATAGGTTTATATAGAGTTGGAGTTATGGTCGGAGGAGGTACAGGGGGCCCACAAGCCCTCTTGGCGCGCCCGGAGGGCGCCCCCTAGGCTTGTGGCCTCTGGGTGGACCCCTTCTGGTAACTTCTTGCGCTAGTATTTTTTATATATTCCACAAAAATTCTTCATAAAGCACGCAATAATAATAAATCTCGGATGAAAACACTTTTTCAAAACAATCATGATATAATATGACAAAAATGGTATCTCGCTAGCCCTTTCTAAGACCGCAAAACATAAATGCAGAGCACCCATGAAGATCAAGGACTGACTAGACATTATAATTCATGGCAAAACAGATCCAGTCACCCTCATACTCAACATCAACTAAAAACTAAGCATACAAATGACAGTGGTGCTCTCCAGCTGGTGCTTTTAATAAGATGATGATGACTCAACAATAAAAGTAAATAGATAGGCCCTTCACAAAGGGAAGCAGGAATTTGCAAAGGTGCCAGAGCTCGGAGCTTTTAAAACAGAGATGAATATAATTTTGAGCGGTATGCTTTCATTGTCAACATAACAACCAAGAGATCTCACTATCTTCCATGCTAGATACATTCTAGGTGGTTCCCAAGCAGAATTGTAGAGTTTTTACTCCCCATCCACCAACAATCACACTCCATGGCTAGCCGAATTCATGGGTACCGTCCATACCAACAACAGTCCTGGGGGAGTTTTGTTTTATGATTATATTTTGATTTGATTTTGAGCATGGAACTGGGCATTATGAATACTAGCCACTTTCTCATGAATGACAAGTGAATAAACACTCGTTATGAGAATAACCCCCCTAGCATGGAAGATATTGACATACCCCAGTCGCTACATGAGCTATTTAGGCATACAAAACCGTTTATTATTTGAAGGTTTAGAGTTTGGCACATGCAAATTTACTAGGAACGACAGGTAAATACCACATAAACGGAGGTATGGTGGACTCATATGTATTAACTTTGGGTTTAAGGAAGTGGATGCACAAGCAGTAGTCTCACTTAGTACAAGTGAAGGCTAGCAAAAGATTGAGGAGTGGCCAACTAGAGAGCGACAACGGTCATAAACATGCATTGAGGTTAACCAACATTGAGTGCAAGCATGAGTAGGATCTAAAGCTCCATGAACATAAATATTGTGGAGGCTATGTTGTTTTTGTTTCAACTACATGCGAGAACATGTTCCAAGTCAAGCCACTTGAATCATTCAAAGGAGGATACCATCCTACCATACTACATCATAACCATTTTTAAAGCATGGTGTACACAAGATAAACCATTATCCACTCCTAGCTAATTAAGCATGGCATGAGTAACTATAATCTCTAATTGTCATTGCAAACATGTTTCATTCATAATGGGCTGAATCAAGAACGATGAGCTAATCATATTTACAAAAATAAAATAGGTCGAGTTTGTACCAGCTTTTCTCCATCTCAATCATTTCATCATATATCGTCATTATTGCCTTTCACTTTGCACGACCGAACAGTGTGGACAATAATAAGAGTGCATGTGCATTGGACTAAGCTGGAATCTGCAAACATTTATTTAAAGGAGAAGACAAGGTAATATGGGTTCTTTGTTATATCAAAAATAATTCAAATGAGAGATACTCAACATTTTCATCGTGGTCTTCTCCTTATGACACAAAGAAAAAGAAAAAGAATTTCAAAGAAACACACTGAAATATTTTGGAGTTTTTCTGTTTTTCTAAAGAAAACAAAAACGAAAACGAGAAAAACTATTTACACGGGAAAGCTCCCAACATGCAAAAGGGGAACGAAAAATATTTTTTGGTTTTTTAGTACTACTACTAAATAGACTTTGGAAAGGAAAACTAAAAAGAAGCGAGAACTAATTTTTTTGGATTTTCTCAAAAAAATCAAACACACAAGAAAAAAGCAAGAAAAAATAACTAACATGGATAATACAATGAAAAAGGATGAACACCGACAACTGGAATGAATGTGTGAACATTAATGTAATGTCGGTGAGAGATACGTACTCCCCCAAGCTTAGGCTTTTGGCCTAAGTTGGTCTATGGCCATGGCTGGCCAGGGTAAAATCCAGGGTTGTAGTTGGGGTTGTACTCGATTGCAGCTGCCACCGCCTGGTGAGCTACCTCATGAAGGCGAGAGGTCTCCCTCGCTCTCTCGTACTCGGCTGCCTCCTCTCTGGTTATGAAGTATATTCATTTTACCTGGAAGTCAAAGAAGGCAGAAGCGGGATGCATAATATAGACAATGTGCTGCCTATGAAAGATTAGTCTGTACTAAAAAGGCAACCCGCCTCTCTCAAGAAACTGGTAACGTTCCATAGCATCATAATCAAGGTAAGAAGGTGGTAGAGGAACATCATTTTCTTTAATTGGAACCACAAAATACTGAGCTAAATGGGTGACATAAATTCCACGAAAGTAATCTCCATCTTGAGCATTATTATGCAATTGACATGCAATGATAGCCCCCAAATCAAATCGTTAATCATTCATTACTGTGCTCTTAAGAACAATGAGATTGGAGGCGCAAAGGTGGCATATTCACCATTAATGCATCTACCTATGAAGAGAGCAAAGTAATGTAAAGAAGGAAAGTGAATGCTCCCTATGGTAGCTTGTGTTATGATTCTGGTTTCTCCAATAGTAATCATAGCAAGGAACTCAGAATAATCAGATTTACGAGGTTCAGTACAACTTCCCCATTGTGGAATTTTACATACATCATTAAGATCGTCAAGGTCCATGGTAAATGATTTATCATAAAGATCAAATAAAACAAAATGCGTATTGCGCTGGACGGAAAACTTAAATCTCCTCACAAAGGAATCTGTAAGGTTGTAGTACTGAGGGCACTTATCTGACACGAAGTTCATCAGCTCGGCATTATGCACGTACGCATAGAATTCATCCTTGAAACCGGCACGAGTGATGAAATGATCCGACAGCCATTCACAAGGTTGCATTGAAGCCTCCCTTGGTGGTTTGAGATTCGGCTCACGTATCGCGGGCCTTGGGGATTTCTTCTTCGAGGAACCACCTTGGAATACTTTACTCAACATTTTCTTTCTTTGAAAATTTCTAAAAAATTTAGTGAATCCAAATAAAAGTGAACCAAACTCAACAAGATTGATAGCAACTACTTCGTCAAGTGTCTAGAGGCTATATCATGCAACAAAACTACTTTGGACCATATAAATTTGACATGCAAGCTCAAGAATAAGGTCACCGCAGCAGCAAAAATTTGCAATATATAAAGCACTAGAACAAAAACTAATTGGACCATTGGAGGAGTCACATACCAAAGAACAATCCCCTAAAACATTTGCGGAAACGGAGTTCCGAGCAAGGAGATAAAAAATGGCAGCAAAATGAGCAAGAACACGGGTTTGAGCAATAGTGGGATTTTTCTGGAGGAATACGAAGTGGATGGGTGCTGGAATAAGTGAGGGGGACCCACGTGGGAGCCACAAGCCCTGTAGGCGCACCCTGTGGGCTTGTGGCCCACTGGTGCACCCCCCCCCCCGAGGTGTTTTCAGTGCCAAAAATTCTTAAATAATCTAGAAAAAATCATACTAAATTTTCAGGGCATTTGGAGAACTTTTATTTTTTGGTCATTTTTTATTGCACGGATAATTCCGAAAACAAAAAATAACAATATTTTTTATTTATTAATTCTAAATAACAGAATGTAAAAAGTGGGTACAAAGAGTTGTGTTTACTAAATTCATCCATCTCATGCCCATCAAAAGGAATCCATTAACAAGGTTGATCAAGTCTTATTAACAAACTTCTTCCGAATGACATGAAACCGGAGAATCTTCGTATAACACTAGGTTACCTCAACGAGGATATGCATGTCCCCAACAATAAGAATATCATATTTCTTTTTGACAGTAGGAATAGGGAATTCAAAACCTCCTACAGCAATAGTTGAAATTTTTCCAATAGAATTGATGCTATTAACTTGAGGTTGTTTCTTTCGAAAGTGCACCATATGCTCATTACCATTAAAATGAGAAGTGGCATTGCCCTTGTTGCAATCAATAATAGCTCCGTGCAGTATTCAAAAAGGGTCTACCAAGGATGATCGACATACTGTCATCCTCGGGTATATCAAGAATAACAAAGTCTGTTAAGATAGTAACATTTGCAACTACAACAGGCACATCCTCACAAATATCGATGGGTATAGCAGTTGATTTATCAGCCATTTGCAAAGCGATTTTAGTGGGTGTGAACTTATTCAATTCAAGTCTACAATACAAAGAGAAAGGCATAACACTAACACCGGCTCCCAAATCACATAAAGCAGTTATAACATAGTTTCTTTCAATGGAGCATGGTATAGTTGATATTTGCGGATCTCATAGTTTCTTTGGTATTACACCATTAAATGTATAATTATCAAGCATGGTGGAAATTTCAGCTTCCGATATCTTTCTTTTATTAGTAACAGTATCTTTCCTATGAGACATTTTCAGAATATCAGTCAAACGCATACGCAAAAAGACTGGTCTAAGCATTTCGACAAAGCGCTCAAAATCCTCATCATCCTTTTTCTTGGATGGTTTAGGATGAAAGGACATGGGTTTCTGAACCCATGGCTCTCTTTCTTTTCCATGTTTCCTAGCAATGAAGTCTCTCTTATCATATGTTATATTTTTAGGTTGTGAGTTATCAAGATCAACATCAGGTTCTATCTCCACATCGTTATCATTGCTAGGTTGAGCATCAACATGAACATCATCATTAAAATTATCACTAGGTTTATGCTCATCACCAGATTGTGTATCAGCATTAGAAATAGAAATATCATTTGGGTTCTCAGGTGTGTCTACAACAGGTTCACTAGAAGCATGCAAAGTCCTATCATCATTCTCTTTCTTTTTATTACTAGGAGGACTAGGTGTATCAGTATTAATTCTTGAGAGTATTGCTCAACTCTCTTAGGATGGCCTTCAGGATACAAATGTTCTTGAGTCATTTTGCCACCTCTAGTCCTAACCTAACAGCATGATCATTCATCTTATTATTCATTTCATCGAGTAAATCATTTTGTGCTTTGAGAACTTGTTCTACTTGAGTTTTTACCATGGATGCATGTTTACTAATAATCTTGAGATCATTAACAGTTCTACACATATATTCACCCAAGCGCTCAAGCATAAAAGCATTTCTTTTCAATTGTCTACTAACATAAGCATTGAAGTTTTCCTGTTTAATAGTAAAGTTATCAAATTCATCCAAGAATTGACTAGCAGATTTATTATGAGGAATATCACCTTCATTAAATCTATAGAGATAATTTACCTCTACTACCTGTGTCAGAGTACTAAGACCATGTATTTATCCAATAGGTGGTAAATTCTTAACATCTTCAGCTTTAATACGTTTTTCTTTCATAGATTTCTTTGCCTCTTGCATATCTTCGGGACTGAGAAATAGAATACCCTTTTCTTCGGAGTTGGCTTAGATGGTGGTTCTGGAAGAGTCCAATCATTATCATTACTCAATATATTTTTCAATAGCACTTCAGCTTGTTCAACAGTTCGTTCCTTGAAAACACAACCAACACAACTATCTAGGTGGTCCCTAGAAGCATCGTTTAGTCCATTATAAAAGATAACAAGTATTTCATTTTTATTGAGAGGATGACCAAGCAAAGCATTAAGTAATTTGAGAAGCCTCCCCCAAGCTTGTGGGAGACTCTCTTCTTCAATTTGCAATCTTGCATTAGAATTTAGAAATAGAAATATCATTTAAGCACAAAGTTAAATATTTCCTATAAAGCAGCTTGTTTCTTATGAGCAGGAAAATATTTTTCAGAGAAATAGTATATCATATCCTCGGGACTATGCACACAACCAAGGGAAAGAGAACTAAACCATATCTTAGCATCACCTTTTAATGAGAAAGAAAACAACTTAAGAATATAGTAATAGCGATTTTTTTCCTCATGAGCAAATGTCATTAAATTTTGTAAGAAGTGCCACAACAGTTTCAGATTCATAACCATGGAAGGATCAGATTCAACCAAAGTAATTAACTCAGGATCGATAGAGAATTCATAATCCTTATCAGTAACAAATATAGGTGAAGTAGCAAACATAGGATCATATTGCATTCTAGCATTCAAAGATTTTTCTTTCCACTTGCATAGTAATTTCATAAGATCATCTCTATCCATACAAGCAAGAAAGTCCCTAGCTACCTCTCCATCTATAACATAACCCTCAGGTATAACAGGCAATTCATATCTAGGAGATCTAGGTCCAACAGGTGTTTCAAAGTGTTCAATGTCAATAATTTCATTAGTTTCATAAATATCATCAGTTTCGGCATTCTCAATATCTTTAGCTCTAGCAAGTTGTTCATCAAGATATTCACCTAGTGGCACATTATTATCAAGCAAAGTAGTAGTATCATCATAAGCATCATACATAGCAGAAGTATCATCTTCAATTACTTGCGACATATCAAAATCAATAGCAGGTGTAGGTGTCGCAAGCTTACTCAAAACAAAAGGTGAATCAAGTGCAGAGCTAGATGGTAGTTCCTTACCTCCCCTCGTCCTAGAGGGAAAAATCTTGGTTTTGGTATCTTTTAGATTCTTCATAGTGATCAACAGATATAAATCCCAAGTGACTCATAGAATAGAGCTCTGCTCGCCGGCAACGGCACCAGAAAAAGGTCTTGATAATCCACAAGTATAGGGGGTCACAACAGTTTTCGAGGGTAGAGTGTTCAACCCAAATTTATTGATTCAACACATGGGGAGCTAAAGAATATTCAGGAGTATTAGCAGTTGAGTTGTCAATTCAACCACACCTGAAAGACTCAATATCTGCAGCAAAGTATTTAGTAGCAAAGTAGTATGGAAGTAACGGTAACAGTGACAAAAGTAACAGTAGCAGTGTTGTAGTGATTGTGATAGCAGTAGCAACAAAAGTAACTTAGCAAAGCTCAATATGTGAAAAGCTCGTAGGATCTAGATCGGAAATGATAATTGTGTTGGATGATATTCATCATGTAGCAAGTCATAACCTAGGGTGACACACAACTAGCTCCAATTCATCCATATAATGTAGGGCATGCATTCCGTATATAGTCATATGTGCTTATGGAAAAGAACTTGCATGACATTTTTGTCCTACCATCTCGTGGCAGCGGGGTCCTAATGGAAACTGAGGGATATTATGGCTTCCTTTAAATAGAGAACCGAACCAAAGCATTAGCACTTAGTGAATACATGAACTCCTCAAATTATGGTAATCACCAAAAAGAATCCAATTATTATCACCTTGGGGTATGTGGATCATAACTCATAATAGGTGTCCATAACTTGCAAGATAGGATCAAGAACACAAATATATTCATAAAAACATAATAGATTTTTTTCTCCCTGAAAAGGGTTATATAGAGTTGGAGTTAGGGTCGTAGGAGGTCCAGGGGGCCCACAAGCCCTCTAGGCATGCCCTGGGGGGCGCCCCCCAGGCTTGTGGCCTCTGAGTGGACCCCTTCTGGTAACTTCTTACGCCAGTATTTTTTATATATTCCACAAAAAGTCTCCGTAAATTTTCAGGTCATTTCTGCACAAAAATAACACCATGGAAATTCTGCTGAAAACAACGTCAGTCTGGGTTAGTTCCATTCAAATCATGCAAATTAGAGTCCAAAACAAGGGCAAAAGAGTTTGGAAAAGTAGATACGATGGAGACGTATCATTGCCCTTAGGGCATCTCCAAGGCGAACCGCTAACCTCATGCAACCGTTTGGATTGTGTTGTTCGGACCGCGGAAGTCATCCAACACGGTCACGTATCGGTCCACAAGGCGGTTCGGACATGATTTCGCCTACAAACCAAAGACTGATGTGAGGGGTTTTGCGGGAGTCCGGACTGCTCCCAAGCTCGTTTCCGACCGCCCAGACCCAGCCAAAACCCCCACCCGCCCCTCACATGCTTTCCTTCCAATGCATGAGCTGCTTACCGCACCACATTCATGCTGGCCCAGAGCATGCAGTGGACGGCATTGACATCGTGATGTGACCGGAGGGAGGGAGGGAGGGCGGCGCTGACCGACGCGATCTCTTGGGAGCCGCCACTTCCATGTGGACGCATGTTCTCGAGGAACCAACTCCGGCCGCTGCGTCGCATTGAAGAGGACTGCCCCTTCGCCTGGGCCTCGCCGCGGCTATTTAAACCTTGAGTCGGCAACGCACAGAGCCGCACTCCCCTCCTTGAGTACCAGCCCCCTCCCCTCCCCCGTCCCCGTGCCCAAGCCCCCTCCCCGTCTTCCACCCAAGCTCAGGCGCTGCCGAAGTCATGGTGCTCCGCGAGCGGCGGGCGGAGTAGGCGGAAGCTCCTCCTGCGGCGGTTCTTGGTGCCACTGCCCACTCTCTCCAGGCCTGTCAACGTCCACGGCAGCTGGCTCCTCTGCCAAGGAGGAGATCGTCATATCCTCCGGTAACAAGGAGTACCAGGTGCCATCGCAGGAGCCACCAAAGCAGTCGCCCCAACTCCTTAAGAAGGCCGCTTTGACGGATGAAGATTTGGCCCGTCAGATCGAGATAATGATGGAGTAGTCGTAGAGTCATCTGGATCGGTGTCAAAGCTTGCAATGATGTAACCCTTTATGACAATCTCTTTATTACCTCCATAATGGAGAAATATTTCCATAGTCCTCTTTAGGTGCCCAAGGATAATTTTGACCGCTATCCAGTGATCCACTCCTGGATCACTCTTGTACCCCCTTGCTAGACTCATGGCAAGGCATACATCAGGTATGGTACACAACATGTCATACATTATAGAGCCTATAGCTGAGGCATAGGGGACGACCTTCATCCTTTCTCTTTCTTCTCTCATGGTCGAGCTTTGAGTCTTACTCAGCTTCACACCTTACAATACAGGAAAGAACTCCTTCTTTGACTGATCCATTTTGAACTCCTTCGAAATCTTTTCAAAGTATGTGCTCTGTGAAAGTCTTATCAACTGTCTTGATCTATCTCTATAGATCTTGATGCCCAATATGTAAGCAGCTTTACCCAGGTCTTTCTTTGAAAAACTCCTTTCAAACAATGGTTTATGCTTTCCGGAAATTCTACATCATTTCCAATCAACAATATCTCACCCACAGATACTATCAAAAATGCTATAGAGCTCCCACTCACTTTCTTGCAAATACAGTTTCTTCATAAACTACGTATAAACCCAAAAGCTTAGATCACCTCATCAAAGCGTATATTCCAACTCCGAGATGCTGACACCAGTCCATAATAGGATTGTTGGATTTTGCGTACCTTTTAGCATCCTTAGGATTGACAAAACCTTCCAGTTGCATCATATACAACCTTTCTTTAAAGAAACTGTTAAGGAAACACTGTTTTGACATCCATCTGCCAGATTTGATAATCGAAAAATGCAGTAATTGCTAACATCACTGGTACAATGAGCTGCCATACAAACGGTTTTAACCCCTTTCCATGATGGCATTTTAAACCGTCTCCTATTGAGTGTGGGCGATAGGGGGGATCCTTCCCACTAGGCCCAGAAACCGTCGGGGATAGGACCTCCAGTCACACGCGTTGTGCAAAATGAGCTCGTGTGCGACTGGGCTAGCCATCACATACAATTATACAGGCCCAATCATTTTCATTTGTAGGTACATCCCACATAGTGATTCCCAGATAAACATTCCCCTTCATCTGCACAACCCACACAGTCAATCCACGACAAATGTTTTCGTTCGTCTGCATATCCTACACAGTGAATCCCAGAGAAACGTTTTCGTTCGTCTGCACATCCCACATAGTGAATCCCAAACGAACGTTTCCGTTCGTATATACATCCCACATAGTTTTATGTATAGCCTCGTGTGTGATAGTTGTAACGATCGCATACGCTCTACCTCTGTTAACCGTTTACTTTATTCAACCATATCACACATGATTTGATGAAGAAAATTGTATGGCATTGGGCTATCCATCACAACCGCTTTTGCTACTAGAACTGTTTGCAAAGTTCCATGACCCATTTAGCAGGTTTATTAGTTTACAATTAATAATTCCAGTATTACGCAAATTCACATTTCATATCGAACAGCTGTTTGCCAATTTCATATCAGGCGCATAAATATATTTTAACATCATGGTACGATAGCGATCTAAAAATAGCACAGTACATCATATAGCTAGTTCACCTTCATAAGAATAATTTAGAACAATATATTCATTTCCCTAATCGACTGATGTATGATCAGCCAGGTTCATTTTCTCCACCTCTGCTTTCAGTTCAGTAAGAACCTGTTTTGCACTGACAACCTATGAAAGTGCCTCCTCCTTCGCCAATACCATCTTAGCAAAGTATAATCTAAAACATCTGAGTTCATTCTTCCTCTTTTTTTCCTGCATCTTGAAATATTCTTCAGCGTTGACAACACTTTCTCTAAGCCTATCTCTGTTCTCTTCCTCATACATGCTCCAGAGCTTTGCTAGGCATATCTTAAAAGACTGTGGCCACTCTTAATCAACCCAGTCCAGGTAAGAACACTTCCGTTCATCCTATAATATTTAAAACTAAATCAGTAACAATTTTAGGGAGAGTAGGTTTCTAGCAACATGCAAAATCACCAAATACATATTTTGAAAAACTGAAGAAGTAGGTTATGACATATCTTCTCAAAAAGATCAATGTGCAAATGATTAATTGCTACCGAGACAACAACCAAATTCAGAAACATCGAAAGCTATAATTAACTGCAACAACTCTTGGATTTTGGGTTCCGTAAACCCTTGATAGGTTCTGGGGTGTGTGCGGAGATCTCAACCTACCCAGCCTACCTACTCACGATCCTCTAGGCCTAGCGCGTCGAGCTCAAAGGGACAAAGAGACACAACAATTTATCCTGGCTCGGGCCACCTTGCGGTGTAATACCCTACTCCAGCGTTTTGGTGGATTGCCTCGAAGGGCTGAGGATGAACCAGTACAGTGGATGAACTGGCCTCAGGAGGTGAGGTGTTCTTAAGCTCAAGAGAGCTGGTGAGGTGGTCAGATGAGAATGGATCTAATCTGTTCATCCCACCTCCATGGTGGTGGCTAAGTTCTATTTATAGTGTCCTTGGTTCTCTTCCCAAATGTAGGCGGGAAGGGATCCCACAACAGCCAAATTTGAAGGGGGACAGGAAGTACATCCTATCCTGACTAAAGTGGTCTTCGTTTGCGAAAAGCCTCTGGTCGTGATACTGCGGTGGGCTCGGCAATGGCAATGGCAAACACAGATGATACGGCAATGGCACAATAAAAACAAATGTCGGAACAATAGCACAGACAACACAGATGATACGGCAGTCAATGCCGGATTCCGCGGCCCTAAGTCTGGTCAGCGGAAAAAACCTTTTAAAGGTAGCAAGGATGGGCCATCCAGCTTAGACAAAATCCTCGAGAGGCCTTGCCAGATTCATGGCACACCCAATAAACATGCAAACCATACCAACAGGGACTATTGGGTCTTCAAACAGGTCGGTAAGTTAAATACCGAAAACAAGGAAAAAGGCCTCCAAGTGAAGATGAGGATGAGCCCCGTCAGCCGAACACCGGGGGTCAGAAACAATTTTCCCCCAAGGTAAGGACATTGAACATGATATATGTCACTCACACCCCCAGGAGGGAGCACAAGCACGCACTTCGAGACGTCTACGCTGTAGAGCCGGTCGTCCTGAAATTCAACCCATGGTCAGCCTGTCCGATCACCTTTGATCGCAGGGACCACCCAACCAGTATCTGTCACGGGTTTTTTGTTCCGCCCTGGTCCTTGATCCAATTATCGATGTATATCTCCTCACTCGAGTCCTTATGGACGGAGGAAGCAGTCTCAACCTGATATATCAAGACACAATCCGTAAGATGGGGATCGACCCGTCATGAATCAATCCCAATAAGACTACCTTTAAAGGTGTAATACCAGGAGTAGAGGCCCGTTGCACGGGCTCAATCACACTGGAGATAGTATTCGGCTCCCATGATAACTTTTAGAGCGAAGAGTTAATCTTCGACATTGTCCCTTTCCGCAGTGGCTACCATGCACCGCTCGGACGAACTGCCCTCATGCACTTTAACACCGTCATGCACTATGCTTACTTGAAGCTGAAAATGCCTGGACCTCGTGGCGTTATTACAGTCAATGGTAATATGGAACGCTCACTCCATACTGAAGAACACACTGCGGCCCTTGCAGTCGAAGTGTACAACATCCTCATCAAGCCGAACAGCTCGCTGGCCAATAAAGTCGTTGACACACACAAGCAAGTACGGTCCGTGCATAGCAGCGATAAGTCAATGGATCCAGACCTTGATTAGCAGTCCAGCCTCTGCCGACTGCCCCATCAGGTCGCGGCTTATGTAGCGTACATAAGTGCACACTGAAAATACCTTGGGTGGCGCTAGAGGCACACTGCAGAATAAGTCCATTACATGGCTTGACCATACTTGGACCTCATATATCTTCTTCCTTTTAACAGAGGTACATCAAGAGCCCTACCTACAAGATGGTTGTCGCAGGAGATCCTTTTATGGCCAGCATATCCCAACCATCCAACGATCCTCTCAAAGGACCCACTTCTAAGGAGGAAAGGCGCAGACGTGCGGCAGGGCATCATTGGAGTTTGTTTCCCGAACTGTGGTTTTTTAGGCCCTGTGATATACTTTCCCTTATGTAAAATCTTTTCCTTTTTTCTTTTTCTTTGGGCATGTAACATGACCCTCATATTGGACGACATTGCGTGTAGTCGACATATCAATAAAGATAAGAAGGGCACATATGCTTATCACCTTCGTGGTGGGTTTCTTTGGATTTTCTCCTTATTATCTGCGCTCCCCCTTACGGTCGACGAGCATACGTGGCTTGACACGGTCTTCGTACAAGGGGCTGCTTTTGGCCCTAATTTTTAAGTCTGAACTCCCACAGGGAACTCGTCGTCGTCCCGGATATTGCATTATATGCATCTGGTCCGAATCATGTCTTTGGTCTATAGTTGGGTTGTCTGGCTCCTATGTTTGCCACCTTACATTCTGCAAGTTCGGCTAAGGTAGTAAAGGGAGAACTGCTGCGATTGTATTTCTGGTTCGTCCGGTCAAGTACATCACTAGAGAAAGCCGAAAACTTACTGTCATGATAAGCGAGAGCGGATCAGCGATCTGGTGACATAGTGTTATACTACGAATTGTTCGCGATTTATGTCATGTTATACGAGGGGCTGGGTTTTTGAACAGCCATGTTGCAAAGGCACCGCACTCCGGATTGCCGATCATGCAACGAGGGGCTAAGTAATTAGCGCCACATATGGACTCTTATGGCTAAAATGAAAGTACTAAAACCGTATAGTCTGATTGCCTGGTTCACTTCGCAAAATGCCTCCTACATTGGACCAAGATGTTGGATAAAGTGCGGTGATGCGGTCCCGAACACCCCTGTAGCATCTACATGGGGGCTAAAGCCGACGACTGGTGAACTTTCAAACATATAAATAGCTAATAGGAGGATAAACTGATAATAAAGCGTAATCATACTTATCATACAGTACGGGTTCATTACATCGCTCTTACAAACCGGACACAACTACTCAAACATTATGTCCTTGGAGCATTGGCCCTCTATAATATGGGCTCCGTCGAGCACCTCGTCGAAGTACCTCTCCGACCAACGGTGCTCCTTGCCCTCAGGTGGCCCTGTGGTGGCAACCTCGATGGCTTTCATCTTTGCCCACTGAACCTTCATGCGGGCAACAGCCATCCGACCACCCTCAATATAGGATGACTGCTTAAGGGCACCAATCCGTGGAAGCGCCTCCACCAGCTTCTTCACGAGACCGAAGTGGCTGCTGGGTACCATCGGCCGGCCACAGATGGGTTATCACGTCCTTCATGGCTAGGCTGGCTGCCCTATGCAGCTCGGACAACTGCTTCATCTGGTCGCTCAGGGTCACTAGAAGCTCCGGTGCTAGGTATTGCGACCAGAACAGTTTTTCCGTTGAGCTACCCTCTTCGGCTCAGAAGAATGCGGCGGCATCTGCAATGCTCCTTGGCAGGTCGGCAAAGGCGCCTTGAGAACTCCGAACTCGGGTTAGTAAAATATATCTTCTACTGGTATACCTACTCTGCATAATAAAAGCCTTACCAGCAGAATACGTCTCGCCTCCTAGATCTCCTGGCGAGAGTCCTGGGCACTAGCCCGGGCTTCCTTCAGGCTCTCACGGGCCTTGGCGAGCTCGGAGGCCTGTTCCGAGCCCGTCTGCTCCAAGGACTCACATCTTGCAATGGCGTCCTTGAGCTCTTTTTCAATCTCACCCACCTGCACATCATGTTGTTGGCGGGTGGTCCTCTCCTCCTCTAAGCATTTGGCCACTTCGTCCGCGGCCGCCTTGCTCGCCTCTGCCTCCTTCCTGGCTTCGGCAAGAGCGCTTTTGAGGAACTCGACCTCATCGGCGTCAATTGCTGGCACAATTAAAACATTTTTTAGTCTATTTTCAACCGAGGAAAACATCTACACTTGAGGATATATACTCAATGTGCACATACCTTGCGTCTCCTCAAATAGCTTATTAATGCGGACAACCTCTTCATCGGCCAGCTGCAGCTTCCGAGTAAGTTCAGAAACTTTGGCGGACTGGGCGCTCGCCGCCAGCAGGGAAGCCTGTTGTACAATAGAGTGTCACCTCTCCTGAACATTATGTGATCCTCTATCCGGTTTCTTGAAACCGGACAGAGTCCCAGGGGCTACTTCTATACACGGGCATATCCCTTGATGGAAATCGGCTAGAAAATTACATCGCATACCTCAAAGCCCATTAACAGGCTATTAAAGGCTTCATTCAGCCCGCTTTTGGCGAACGGAATCTTCTCAGCCACCACACCGATAAGGGTGCGGTGCTCCTCCATGACGGAAGCACGACGAAGCACTTCCGTCAAATTATCCGGCGCTTCCGGATTCATGGAGGTCGCCGGTGGAGTCGACGCTCCCCCTTCCTTCAAAGGGGGGCGCTCGCTGGATTCCGGAACCGTACGGGTTTCCGGAACGGTGTTCGGCTGGGGGCCGGATTGGTCATGGACCCCGCCCTCAGTCTCCATGGGGGTTGGCCCTCCCATGTCTTCGGCAGCCAAGGTATTACCCTCTGGCGCCATCTTGATGGCCTCTCGCACCTCTTCATGGCTTGGAGAGGCTCTTCGGGACATGACTTCGGTGTCGTCTGGAGCGATAGGCGGGGAAGCCCGCGGAGGCGTCTCGCTATCCACCATCCTTGGCTCCAACGAATTCCCCGGAGACGATATTGGAGGGAGATCGCGGGCCGGGCTGAAACACACAATGCAATATGTTGAAAACTATAATTTTAAACACCGATATATGTAAGACATCTGAGGATACTTACGATTCGGCTGGGGGCTTCGACCTGGGGCGGTGTTCGGGGATGACTTCGGCATCCAAATCTGAGTCGTCCGTAAGGGATACTCCCCCCCTTTTTGATGCCTCCGCTTCTGGGTCTGCGGAAGCTTCCCTTTTCTTCCTCCTCCCCTTAGGGGGAGAGTTTGTATCTTACTCCTCATCCTCCTTTTCGTCCTCATCTCCCTCATGGGAGGAGAGGGCTTCGGACTCCCCAGACGTAGTGTCCGAGGGAACTTTTCGACGGGGGGGGGGGGGTTGGACTCCTTGCCCTTCTTCTTGGTCTTCTTTTCCGGCGGCTGGTACGACGCCGAAACTAGCATCTTCGCCAGCAGAGGATCAGCGGGGTCTTCGGGCAACGGAGCCAGACACTTGATCCGCTCCGCATTCTTCGTCCAGCCCTGTTTCAAATATGAGTCTCAATACACCCCTATTATTTTCAAACTAAGTTATGATTCGGAAACTAAGAACTTACTAGAGTGTCTGGGTGAGCACAGTCGAGGCCGATGTCATCGGTCGTCTCCGTCCATGACTTCTGCTTCTGGGCCTTGAAAAGCAGCCTCTAGATATCTTCATGCATCGTGCCGAAGAACCATTGCAAGGTCCGCGGCCCTTCCAGATTAAAATCCCACAGGTGGAGAGGTCGGTGCTGGCAGGGAAGGGTCCGGCGGAATAACATCACCTGAACCACGCCGGGGAGGTCGGTGTTCCTTTTTATGATGTTTTTGATGCAATTTTGCAGCATCGACACCTTGTCAGTTGACCCCTAGTCCAAATCTTTGTTGATCCATGATGCTAGCCGCATTGGGGGTCCAAATCTAAACTCATGAGGTGGCCACCCAGTTGGCGCTGCAAGGTTCGGTGATATAGAACCACTCTTGTTGCCATATTTTCATAGTTTCCACAAAAGCCCGTTTGGGCCAGGTGATGTTTGGAAGCTTGCTCACCATCGCGCCTCCGCAGTCTGCGTGCTCCCCGTCCACCACCTTTGGCTTCACGTTGAAGACTTTAAGCCAAATACCGAAGTGGGGGGGGCAATGCGGGGGAGCGCCTCGCACACGACGATAAACTCCGAAATGTGGAGGAATGAGTTTGGGGCTAGATCATGGAAATCTAGCCCATAATAAAACATGAGGCCACGGACAAAATGGTGAAGTGGCAACCCTAGCCCGTGGAGTAAGTGGGGGATAAATACCACCCTTTCGTCGGGCTCCGGGGTGGGGATGACTTGCTTCTTAGCAGGGACCCTGTACGCGATATCCATACTCAGGTACACCGCATCCTGGAGCTCCTTGATGTCCTTCTCCCTCATGGAGGAGGCTGCCCACTTGCCCTGGAAGCCGGATCCGGACATGACTGGAGAGGTTGGTGGCAGTGGGAGGTTTCAGGGCTCGGGCGCTAGAGCTTGGAGATAGGGAGGCATAGAAAGGAAGAAGGCGTGGGGTGGGAGAGATGAATCTTTACCCGTTTATATAAGCCGTGAATGCCAAGCGCCCGCCTCCCTAGCCCTAAAACCTCGTCTGTTCCCGATGTGGGTATGCGCTGCAGTCGGTTGGATTACCCAGATAGCATTAATATGCAATCCCGTATTAAGTGGGCACGATCTCTGTTTTGATGGGATGTGCCAATTAGGCGTGGCCTCGAAACACAGAACACGGAGTGTGAAAACGGTTGGAAATGTCGAAGGGTCGAATCTGACGCTTCGCCAAAAAAGTTGTCAGTAAAAGACACTGTTTTCATTTTTTTAATTATATATATATATATCCTGCATTCGCGGCTAAGGGTTGTGTTTGTCGTGAAAAGCAGGATACAATTATTTTACAAAGGAAAGCCAGTATGTATTCTCTAAGGAACCCACCTTGCAATGCCGAAGACAACCTGAGCGTCGAATATATCATTATTGAAGACCGGTTCAGGGGCTACTGTGGGAGTCCTGGATTAGGGGGTCCTCGGGCATTCGGTCTATGGATGCGGGCCAGACTAGTGGGCCGTCAAGACAGAAGACAGAAGATTATCTCTCGTGTCCGGTGGGGATTCCTGTATGCGTGGATGGCAAGTATAGGTGTCTGGATATCTTATTCCTTTCTGTAAAACCGATTTGGTACAACCCTAAGCCCTTCTGGTGTTTATATAAACCGGAGGTTAGATCGGAGGCAGGACCACAACATTGCTAGGCTAGCTATCTAGGGTTAGCCTAATCAATCTCGTGGTAGATCAACTCTTGTAACCCCTATACCCTCGAATATAATCAAGCAGGAGTAGGGTTTTACCTCCATTAAGAGGGCCCTAACCTAGGTAAACATTGTGTCCCTTCTCCATTGTTACTATTGATCCTCAAACACACAGCTTGGGCCCCCCTACCCGAGATATGTTGGTTTTGACACCGACAATGACACCCTGTCGACAGCAGGCAAGCACCGATGGATCCGCTCTTGCTGTGCGGCATGCCGCACCTCTCGCTCCGTGGCACTCCAATGGTCTCATTGTGCGGCAATCCGCAGCCTATCGGTGCAGACGTGCCTAGATTGCTCTGCGGTGCACCATCGATCATGTTGTGTAGCGAGCTGCGGCCACTTGGCGCTGACATGCCTATCTTGATCCGCGGCGCTGAAGCGCCGTGCACCAAGGGTCTGCTCAACTTTGGCGATGACGCGCAGCATGTCATCATCCATCGCGTTGTCGGGGAGCGCCTCGACCTCGACGGGCCGTGGCGCCTTCTCATTTTCCTTGTCAAGGAGGTTGATGGTAGGGGCGGTGCTTTGGTGGGTTGGCATGCTTGGAAAAGGTGGATGTGCTACAGGCTATGCTTGTTGCCTCGGTGCATTGCGTGCCTCCTAGGTTTATGCGCAATATCACTGGGTGGTGGCGGGAAACCGGTGAGGAAATGGCGGGAAACGGTGGCATGTTCACAAAATGCCATCAATTAATGGAAACTTAGCGTAGAAGGAGTGTTGAGCTGGCACGACGCATGCGGGCACATTGCTCACCCAAGGCTATGATCCATATACTTTTGTGCCCAACAGAGCGCACTATTCATAGTAAAGAATATTGTTCCATTTATCCTAGTAGAGCAGTGGCGGAAAGCGTCAGAATAAGAAGTAGATGATGATCAGATGATCATTTATCCTAGTTAATTATGCATGTAATAGTTTTCTTTGGTGTGTGGAAATGTCATGTGTGTACTAGCCACCTATGTAATTGGATGTTTAATTTGGTTGTGCAATCATGTCCTTATTAGTATATATGTTGTTGTTCTATATGCAATCACATCGCACACAGAACATACTAGGGAAATCATCGGCAATGAATTCATCAATCACTGACAATTGTATACCAGGACATGTTTGCCCACAACACACATGGCTTATTAGTAGCAATTGTCTGTGTTATTGTCGGTCTTCGCACACATTTCTGATTACAGACCTGTTTGCCACGTACCACACACATCTTGTTAAGTTGAATTGTTTCTGTTCTCTTGGCTCAATGCAAACAGTTCATCCTAATGAAATGTATGTCCTTTAACGCACACACCTTTGATCTGGCTGTCCATTTCTGTTGTGTTGCCTAATCACAAAAAGTTCATCCGAGTGAACTGTATGTCGTATATCGCACACACCTCTGCCCGTTTGTGTTGTTCTGCCTCATTGCAAACAATTCTTCTAGACTAACATATGCCACACATTGCACAGTCAACTCCAATGTGAATCGTGTTTGATGCCTCCGCTATCGCAAATGTTTCGTATCTTTTTGACAGTTTTATTACATCACCGTATGTGATTAATGCATCGCGCATAGTTTCGTCGAAGGGTCTCTGATTCGACTGTCGCATTTGGACCATCCTGCAGTAGTGCATAATCCTAACAGACTTTAGCATCGCTATGGGTGAGAAAGTCACATCATATTCCTTGAACTTATCGGAAACCTCTTTGCGACAAGCCAATCTTCAAATATGGTGACATTACCATTGTGTTTGTCTTCTGCTAAAATATCCATTTGTCCTTAATGGCCTGCCGGTCACCGGGCAAGTCTACCAAAGTCCATACTTGATTTCATACACGGATCCTATCTCGGATTTTATGGTCTCTAGTCATTTGTTGAAATTCAGGCCCATCATCGCTTCCTCATACTTCGTAGGCTCATTCTTCTCTAACAACATGACTTCCAAGACAGGATCATCGTACCACTCGGGGTAGTACATGTCCGTGTCGACCTATGAGGTACGGTAGTGACTTGATCCGAAGTTTCATGATCATCATCATTAGCTTCCTCTTCAATTGGTTTATGCATCACACGAACACCTTTTTGCACTGCACTACTTTCCAATTCAAGTAAAGTTTCGATAACCTCATCAATTTCTACCTTCCTCCCACTCACTTCTTTCGAGAGAAACTCCTTCTCTGGAAAGGATCCATTCTTTGCAACAAAGACCTTGCCTTTGGATCTTTGATAGAAGGTACACCAATTTTTTTTGCTTTAGGGTATCCTATGAAGATGCACTTCTCCGCCTTGGGTTCGAGCTTATCAAGCATAAGTGTCGCATCCCCAAACTTTAAGAAACGACAGCTTATGTTTCTTGCCAAACCATAATTCACACGGTGTCATCTCAACGGATTTAGATGGTACCCTATTTAAAGTGAATGTAGTTGTATGTAATGCATAACCCCAAAATGATAGTGGCAAATTGGTAATTTTGGTGATTGATGACAATGCTTTTGCGGACTAACCGTGTGCTTTGAGCATTTCATATATCTCCTGTGTTGGCACAAGATGGTTCTATGCCCCTCGGAGCCTAGTGAAGACGACATTTTTCTACATTTCCTATTGGTGGATTTGAGTCGTAGGAAAGCCGTACTATTAAGAGGGGGTCCGCTTCGGAAAAGTTAGGGGGAATTATCACATATGTTGTTCCTTTGCACCACCTTTCCCCTTGCCTATTTGGAGCACCAATATGTTATCTGTGTCTTTGTAAAATGAACGACTCCAAGTGGTAGTGTGATGTGGCGTACGGTAGTACTGCTCAAGGGAGCAGTAGTACCGCAGAGGCTCACAGTAGTACCGTCTGAGGATGCGGTAGTACCGCTCCAAGGTCGCGGTAGTACCATGACTTTTGGCCCAGTACTGCTACTCGCGGAGAAGTAGCGGCGGATGTAATTTTTTACATCCGCGCCCCACGCGGTAGTACCGCTCCATGGTTGCGGTAGTACCATGTCGGGTTTTTGCACCGATCTAAAGTCAGCAAAAGTAGTCACGGATGTATTTTTATCGTCTCTTCCTTCCCAGCTCAGTCAAACCCTGCCTTGCGGTAGTACCACAAGGGCGCACAGTAGTACCACTCCGGCAGTTCTACCGCTCGCAGCGTCAATGCAAAAGGGCCTCCTTTGGTGTCTGTCGTGGGTGCGGTAGTACCGCAATGCCTTGTGGTAGTACCGTTTGTCTGGTGCGGTAGTACCGCATGTCGCGGGCTGGTTAAGTTGATAACGGTTGGATTTGTCCCTTGATTATAAAAGGGGAGTCTTCTTCTCCGAGTTGACCACCTCTTCCACCTCTAAGCTCCATTGATTCTCTAAGCTCCATTTTCGCCCGATCTCTCTCCCTAGCCATTCAAACTTGTTGATTCTCTAGGGATTGATTTAGAAGGCCTCGATCTACACTTCCACCAAGAGCAATTTGATTCCCCCCACTAATCCCTTGCGGATCTTGTTACTCTTGGGTGCTTGAGCACCCTAGATGGTTGAGGTCACCGCGGAGCCATAGTCCATTGTGGTGAAGCTTCGTGGTGTTGTTGGGAGCCTCCAATTCAGTTGTGGAGATTGCCCCAACCTTGTTTGTAAAGGTTCGGTTGCCGCCTCCAAGGGCACCAATAGTGGAATCACGGCATCTCACATTGTGTGAGGGCGTGAGGAGAATACGGTGGCCCTAGTGGCTTCTTTAGAAGCATTGTGCATCCACACCGCTCCAACGGAGACATACTTCCCCTCAGAAGGAAGGAACTTCGGTAACACATCCTCGTCTTCATCGGTTCCGCTTTTGGTTATCTCTCACCTTTACTTATGCATGCTATATTGTGTTATATCCCTTGCTTGCTTGTGTGCTTATTGTTGTTGCATCATATAGGTTGCTCACCTAGTTGCATATCTAGACAACCTACTTTGATGCAAAGTTTAATTTGGTAAAGAAAAGCTAAAATTATTAGTTGCCTATTCACCCCCCCTCCTAGTCAACTATATCGATCCTTTCAATTGGTATCAGAGCCTCGTCTCTTGATTAAGGGCTTTACCGTCCTAAGAGTATGGTTGACACCATAGACGTTGAGGAGGATCACCCCGGTGTGAATCCTTCTTCGTCTATGGACGATGGGGGATGCCCGGTCTCATGTGAGGAATTCAATGTGGCTTTGGACACATTGAAAACCTCCATGACGACCGAGGTCAAAGGCATATTCAGAGAGTTCCTTGATGGTCTTAAATTATCCACCGCACCTTTGGAAGTGGCCGCTCCCACTAACAAGGTGGCGGATGCCAACTCCGATAAGGGGGAAGCTTCTAGTGATAAAGTTCCTTTAGCTAGCGGTCGAAATGGTAGCGGCATCTTTGCCCATGTTGGACTACATCTTACTTATGGAGGACTGGTTCCCTCCACTCATTTAAATCATGCGGGTTCTCCTCCTAAGATTGTGAAAACTGAGGATTTTGACTCTTGGGTCTATCGCTTTAAACGTCATTAAAACCATGTTAATACTAATATTTGGAGAATTATTGAGCAAGGTTTCTATCTGCGTGACCCAAGCAACTTTACCCCGAGAGAAGCCGCGGATCATCAATTCAATGAGAATGCCCTCTTCATCATCCAATACGCAATCCCATCCGAAGACATTGCACATCTCTGTCCGTTCACCGTGGCCAAGGAGGCATGGCACCATGTTGTTTCTCTTTACAAGGGAAGCGCAAGCATTGAACGCTCCAACTATGAAGTGGTGCAAGATGAAGCCGATGAGTTTGCAATGAATGAAGATGAAGAACCTTGTGAGCTTTACCGGAGATTAACCACTCTCATGGTGTCTCTCCAAGATCATGGGAGCAAGGATACAGATGATAATTGGATCAAGCGCAAATTCCTCAAGGCCATGATGCCTTACCACAAGGCCATGTCCTCCGTCATCCGTCAGAGGCCGGACTTCCACACCTTGTCCTCAAGTGAAGTGTTGGATGAGTTTATGGCGATGAGGATCTTGGACAAGACCGCCAACAATGCGGTGTTGCATCCTCAAAGAGCAAAGAAGCGCAACCTTGCCTTGAAGTCCAAGGCTAGTGTAGAAGAAGAGTATGAAGAGGAATATGAGGAGAGCAACCCCGAAGATATGAAATATGATTATCATGAGCACATGGCTCTTGCTTCAAGGAAATTTTGGAGCAAGAAGAACTCAAGGCCCAATTTCAACAAGAACAACTCAAGTGGCTTCAAGGGCAAGCAACGTGTGAGAACATGTTACAATTGTGGCAATGTGAGCCATTTTGTTGTGGAGTGACATTACGAGAAGCGGGAAGACAATGGTGACAAGCTCATCCGAAAAGACAAAGCCAAGTCCTTCCCTAACAAGAACAACTTCACCAAGAAGACTCCGACCAAAGGTTTGGTGGCACAAGAATAATACAATGAGGATGATGATGATGATGAAGATGGTGAAGCCATGGCCATGGCCTCCGTTGCCATTGCCACAACTCCACGGGTGTCTCTCTTCGATTCACCCAACGAGAACATCACCGCCAAGTGCCTCATGGCCAAAGCCACCAACAAGGTAACCTCCAACATCAAAACTACCATCATTACTAATCCTTCCTTGATTGATTGCATTGATGAAAGTGAGGGGTCTAATGAGGAAGTAAATGAATTTGAGTCTTTTATGAGTAAGCTGAAGGGCAAATCCAAGAAGCACTTCGTTGCTCTCTTGGAACAACTTGGTGAAGCCAATGACATTATCGAGGCTCCTGAAGAAACCATCTCTAAGATGGAAGGTCATAGTTGTGACTATGCCGATGAGATATCGGATCTCTCTAATGCACTTGAGTAAGAGCATGTTCATCGTTTGGCTCTTGAGGAGTCACACAATGATGACCATGCTAAATTAAAGAAAGATCTTGATCATGCTCTTGTTGTATCTCGTGTGCTCGATTATGAGAAGGCTAAACTTGGGCTTGACCATGATAGACTCAAGGAGGAGTTTGATATACTTGACAAGGCTCACAAGGCCTTGAAGGGTGCTCATGCTAGCCTCAAGGAGTCTCATGATCAACTCCAAGTGAAGATAACCAAGGAGAAAACCACTTTTCCTCATATGGTCTTGATTGATAATGCAAATGCTACTAACCCGTGTTGTGAGCATGTGCATATTGTGGAGGAGAATGCCAAGTTGAAGGAGCAACTTGAGAAAGGCCTTGTATCTTGCATACAAGGTGAGAAGAATCTTAATGACCTTTTGAGCAATCAAAAGGAAGTTGTGGCCAAGGAGGGAGTTGGGTTCACACCCAAGTCCAAGAACAAGAAGAAGAATGACAAGACCAAACGACCTCCTCCTCTCAAGCAAACTTTTGTGAAGGAGGGAGAGGGTGCTTCTAAGGAGAATAAGAACAATGTTAAGGGTGGTGATGTCAAAAAGGGCAATGCCACCCTTCCAACAAAGCCGGCGACTTTAACCCTTCTATGTGTTGTGTGTCGTGCTAGTGATGGGCATGTTTATGCTCAATTTGTTGGTTCTCCTTATGAGTACATTGAATGGTCTATTTGGGTTCCTAAGACCCTTGTTACAAACATCAAAGGACCCATTACAAAATGGGTAACTAAAACCAAGCATTGATCTCTTGTAGGTGTTTGCTTCTGGTGGGGGATCATGGTTGCTCGATAGTGGAGCCACAAATCATATGACCGGAAGCAAGGACTTGGTGGTGGACGTGCACAAGATCCCATCTATGCCCATCAATGTCGAGAGGGGTGATGCCTCATCTTCTAAGGTATTGGGTCTTGTCAAGGTTGTCATTTCTCATGATCTCACAATCGAGAAAGTCATGCTTGTTGAGTCCCTTGCATACAATTTACTTCCCGTTCATCAACTTGCACTCATGGGTTTTGCCACATTCTTTGATATTGATACTGTGGCCCTCTTGTGGAGCAAGACTCTTAAAGTAGCCATTGTTGGGCATGTCTAGGATGGTCCTTATGTGATTAACTTTTCGGAGCGACCCACTAAGACTGCGACATGCCTAATGGCTAAAGTTTATGTGGGGTGGCTTTGGCATCGCCATTTAGCCCATGTCAATATGAGATCTTTGCAAAGTCTTCTCAAGGGGGACCATGTCTATGGTCTAACAAATGTTAGCTTTGCCAAAGATTGTGCTTTCAGTGCTTGTATCGAAGGGAAGTTACATGAGAAGGCTCACCCTCCCACGACTATCATCTACTCGAAGAGACCCTTGGAGCTCCTTCACATGGATCTCTTTGGGCCTCCATCCTTTGATAGTCTTGCGGGTAGAAAGTATTGCTTGGTGATTGTTGATGATTACTCAAGGTAAACTTGGGTATATTTCTTCAAGAGGAAGAGTGAAACTCAACAAACTATCATCGACTTTGCAAATGAAGCTCAACGTCAACATGATGCAAAGATCTTGACAATAAGAAGTGACAACGACACCGAGTTCAAGAATTACACCTTGGATGAGTTTCTTAGTGATGAGGGGATCAAGCATCAACATTCCGCTCCATACACCCCTCAACAAAATGGTGTTGTGGAGAGGAAGAATCGAACGTTGATGGATGCGGCAAGGACCATGATGGCGGAGTTCAAGTCTCCTTACAACTTTTGGGCCGAAGCCATCAACACCGCGTGTCATGCATCCAATCGGCTCTATCTCCGCAAAGGCTTGAACAAGACTCCTTATGAAATACTCACCGGTAACAAGCCCAACCTCAAGTACTTTCAGGTGTTTGGTTGTAAGTGTTTCATTCTCAAGAAAGGTGTTTGTTTGTCTAAATTTGAGGCTAGAGCTCATGAGGGCATATTTGTTGGTTATGCTACAAACTCTCATTGAGGGAGTCCTGGATTAGGGGGTGTCCGGATGGCCGGACTCCCGGACTATGAAGATACAAGATTGAAGATTTTGTCCAGTGTCCGGATGGGACTTTCCTTGGCGTGGAAGGCAAGCTTGGCGATACGATATGAAGATCTCCTCCCATTGTAACCGACTCTGTGTAACCCTATCCCTCTCCGGTTTCTATATAAACCGGAGAGTTTTAGTCCGTAGGACGAACAACAATCATACCATAGGCTAGCTTCTAGGGTTTAGCCTCTCTGATCTCGTGGTAGATCCACTCTTGTACTACCCATATCATCAATATTAATCAAGCAGGAGTAGGGTTTTACCTCCATCGAGAGGATCCGAACCTGGGTAAAAACACCGTGTCCCTTGTCTCCTGTTACCATCCGCCTAGACACACAGTTCAGGACCCCCTACCCGAGATCCGCCGGTTTTGACACCGACATTGGTGCTTTCATTGAGAGTTCCTCTATGTCGTCACCTTTAGGCCCGATGGCTTCTTCAATCGTCAAACACGATGAGGTCCAGGGTGAGACTTTTCTCCCCGGAAAGATCTTCGTATTCAGCGGCTTCGCACTGCGGGACAACTCGCTTGGCCATCTGGAGCAGATCGAAAGCTACGCCCCTGGCCATCAGGTCAGGTTTGGAAGCTTAAATTACACGGCCGACGTCCGCGGGGACTTGATCTTCGATGGATTCGAGCCACGGCCGAGCGTGCCACACTGTCCCGATGGGCACGATCTAACTCTGCCGCCGGAAAGCGCCCAGAGTGCCGCTCAGCTGTCCGCTCCGATCATTAGCTCGGAGCCGACTGCGCTAGTCGGGGATGGATGGTTGGACGCTGCCCCGGGAGCCGCAATCTCTATGGTGATAGAGCCGAATACCAGCCTAGTCCTTTGCAAGGCCCGTGACTCCAAGGTGCCGGACTCTGCTCTGGACTCCGTATATTCTGCACCCCTTCCGTTCGAACCCGATTGGGCTCCGATCATGGAGTTCACCGCCGCTGACGTCTTTCAGCACTCTCCCTTTGGCGATATCCTGGACTTACTAAAGTCTCTCTCTTTGTCAGGAGAGCCCTGGCCGGACTATGGTCAGCAGGGTTGGGATGCGGACGACGAAGAAATTCGAAACCCACCCACCACCCACTTTGTAGCCATTGTCGGCGATCTAACCGACATGCTCGACTTCGACTCCGAAGACATCGCCGGTATGGACGCCGATGAAGGAGACGACCAAGAACCAGCACCTATAGGGCACTGGAAAGCCACCTCATCATACGATGTATACATGGTGGACACACCTAACAGAAATGACAATGAGGATCAAAAGGGCGCAACCAGGGATCGCTCCCTCGAAAAACAATCAAAGCGGCGGCGTAAGCGCCACGCCAAGCCCCACCTCGACAAAGACCCAGCCATAGAGCAGGGTGAATCAACGGAAGACGAACATGCCATCGAGCAACCGTCCAAACAGGGCAGACAATCCGAAGAACCCATCCCCGGGAAAAATAATAGTCCGGACGACCTCACGCCGGACAAATTGTTGGAACATCAGAACCTCCACCAAAGGCTCGTTGCCACAGCACGCAGCCTGAAAAAGCAGAAGCGGAGGCTCAAAACAGCGGAAGATGCACTCAGGATCAGATGGGGCAAAGTACTCAATACCGCACACAAGTACGGCAACAGTCATCACACAAAGAGCTATCCGAAGCAGAAACTACTATCGGAATTTGATGAAGAGGCCATAGAGCCCCCATAGTCAAAAAATAAGGAAGCCACAAGGTCGGATAGACGACCCCACAATCAATCTCAATCGACAAAGGGCGCCACACTCAATACGGTGCGCGATCCGCCCAAGGATTCGCATCAAAAAACTAGCCCAACCAGATCCATATATGGGCCAAGAAAGCAAGCTCCAGTGAGCAATGCAATGCAAAAAATATCCGAACATCGCGGCACACCTACATACAGGGGCGCCGCACATCCCCTATGTTTTACCGATGAGGTGCTGGATCATGAATTTCTAGCGGGATTCAAGCCTGTGAACATAGAAGCATATGACGGAACAACAGACCCTGGAGTCTGGATCGAGGATTATATCCTCCACATAAACATGGCCAGAGGAGATGACCTCCACGCCATAAAATACTTACCCCTTAAGCTCAAAGGGCCAGCCCGGCATTGGCTTAAAAGCCTTCCTGAAAACACCATGGGAAGCGCTCGAGGATGCTTTCCGGGCAAATTTTCAAGGGACCTATGTCCGACCTCCGGATGCAGATGATCTGAGTCATATAACTCAACAGCCCGGAGAGTCAGCCCGGAAACTCTGGAACAGATTCCTTACTAAAAAGAATCATATAGTCGACTGTCCGGACGCCGAGGCCCTAGCAGCTTTCAAACATAGCGTCCGAGACGAATGGCTCGCCAGACACCTCGGCCAAGAAAAGCCAAAAACAATGGCCGCATTAACAAGCCTCATGACCCGCTTTTGCGCAGGAGAGGATAGCTGGTTGGCAAGAAGCACTACCAGCGACCCGAGCACATCCAAGCTCAGAGATGGAACAACGCTGAATCAAGGATAACAGCCCGATGAGCACGGCAGTCAATGCCGGATTCAAAAGCTCTCGGCAAAATCAGAAAAAGCCGCCACCCAAAGATGACAGGGACGAGCTGTCTAACCTTAACAAAATCCTGGACAAAATATGTCAAATCCACAGTACTCCCGGGAGACCTGCAAACCATACCCACAGAGATTGTTGGGTCTTCAAGCAGTCCGGCAAACTGAATGCCAAACACAAGGGGCTCGACACACCAAGGGAGGATGACGACACACCCCACAAGCAGAACACCGGAGAACAAAAGAAGTTCCCACAAGAAGTCAAAACAGTAAATTCACTTCAGATGACAAAAGGGAAAAACAGAACGGCGCTTACGAAGACACGCGCCATACGGCCAGCCCCAGAGGAGCACCGCCACTGGTTGTTACAACCAATCACCTTTGATCATCAGGATTACTCCAGAGGAGCCCGGAACGCAGGCTGGACTGCCTTGGTCTTGAATCCGATTATTGACGGACTCCAATTTACAAAAGTCCTTATGGACGGCGGCAGTGACTTAAACCTGTTATATCAGGACACAATCCACAAACTAGGGGTAAACCCAGCTATAATCCTCCATGGAAACACTTCCTTTCAAGGAGTCACACCGGGTCCAGATACCCAGAGTATGGGTTCCCTTTCATTAGAAGTCACGTTCGGCTTACCCGACAACTTCCGAAGCAAAAAGCTAACATTCCACATCGCCCCATTCGTAAGTCGCTATCAAGCGCTACTGGGACGTGAAGCTTTCGCCCGCTTTAACGCAATACCGCATTATGCATCCCTTACACTTAAAATGCCCGGACCACGAGGCATCATCTCATTACAGGGGAATATCAATTGACCCCTAAAGTACGGGTAAAGGTGCGGCCGCCTGGACAGCCGCACACTAATCCAGCCCTACTATCCCGGACACGGCTCGACGAGTCCGGTGTAAACATACATAGGCTTAATAGCCGCATAACCCTGTACAAGGGGCTCCGCGTGTTCACGCCAGGAGACAATACGGCTCAATTCTTGCTCCAACTATATTTTGTTTATTTTAATATAGATTTCTCGCACGCTTATTTTTCACTAAGTTCCTCTCTTTCGCAGACGAACATCGTGGTACGCCCGTCTAGGATACGACACAACGGAGACACATGCACAGACGTGCAGTAGGGACCCGTTTCAAGGATTCTTTTCAGATTAAGACCCTACGTAAACCTTTTTTACTGTCTCTTGTTGACAACATCCCCCGGTTTTCGCTATAACCGAGGAGGAGGCTGGCGTCTTGGCATGTGGCCACACCAGAATTTTGTGCGTACCTGGACACCAGGGGCTTTTTTACCAAGGGCTCTATTTCGGCCCGTCTTCATAAAGACCGAATACCTTAGGGAGTGTTCGGCGTCGCGAGTTTGGCCTTATATGCATCAGCTCCGAATCATGTCTTTGGACAAATGTTGGGTTTGCCCGGCTCCTGTGTTTTGCTGCCTTACGTTCCGTTATATCGGCTAACGCGGCACCAGGAGAACTACTGCGATTGTGCCCCGGTTCGGCCAAGCGAGCACCTCGGTAGAGAAAGCCGAAAACTGACTGTCATGATATAGCAAGAGACTGGTCAACCACTCGATGACTCTCGGAATCTTTAGGATTCCTTCGCATTAACGAAGGACCGCTTCCCGGTCAGGCACACACGCGCCCCGAATTCGGGCGAGCGCGGTGCCTTTAGGGGCTATTGAGTAGCCCCAAGGTCAAACTCCTATGGCTAAGTGAAAGTGATAAAGCATTATAGTCTGGTTGCCTATCTCGCCACGCTATCACCTCCTTTGTAGGACCAAGACGTTGGATTAAGTGTGAAAAGGCGCCTTTTTTGCAAACACCCCCGCATTATATGCGTGGGGGCTGAAGCCAACGACTGCCATCTTTCAGGTTATATACATATATACATTAACGGCCACACAGGAGGTGTTATAATTCTTGCAAGCACAAGTAAAAAAAGCTTTTATATTCTATAAAAATATTCCTTCTACAATAGCACATGCTATTCGAACACAACATCCTTCGAGCACTGTGCTTCTATTAAACAAGCGCCCGGAAGAACTTCCTCAAAGTAGTGCTTGGCAGGTACCCGGCCTTCGTCCGAATCCAGGGATGCAACAACACTGGCCTTCATATCCGCCCAGTATGTCTTGACACGGACAAGAGCCATTCGTGCACCCTCTATGCACGCCGACCTCTTCATTGCATCAACATGCGGCACAGAACCAAGGAACTGCTGCACCAATCCAAAATAACTCTTCGGCTCTGGCTCTCCCGGCCACAAACGACTTGCAACATACTTCATGGCGAGTCCGGATAACCTGTTCAGCTCCGCCCAGGCGGCCAAACGGTCGGATACCGAAAGTGGGCGTTCGGGATTGTGGAACTGCGGCCAAAAAAGTTCTTCCAATTTATGGTCACCTCGACCTCGGAAGTGTTCGGTTGCGTCTACCACACTCGCTGCCAAATCCAGATAAGTGTTTTCTGCACTCCACTGCCGGTCTAACGGAGCATATCTAGGATCCCCGAACTTCATCCGCAGCATATAGGGCCTTCCAGCCATGATATCTCCGGTCTGACGCAGCTCCTCCTTCATAGCTCTCATTGCAGAGCGAGTATCCTTGGCCTCAGCAGTGATCTTCTCGAGGTCCTTCTGAGCCGCCCTTTCTTCTTGTTCGAGAAATTTACAGCGGTCGACAGCATCCTTCAATTTTATAGCCATCTCGGCTATTACCTTCTTGCTCTGGCAGTGAGGAGCCTGTTCGGCCTTCAGCTCTTCAGCCGCCTTAACGGCAGTCGCATCACTTTTCCTTGCTTGCTCCTTGGCTCGGGCAAGTTCCGCCCGAAGGTTCTCCATGGCAGCAGCACTATCTGCATTAAGCACATATAGTGTAAGGCACGAGCATCACACTCCTCTTATCATATGTCTGTGGAGCATACCTTGTGCCTCATCTAGCCGCTTATGTACAAGCGCGATGTCGGCATCCGCCACGTCAAGTTGCCGCTTTAGCTCGGCAGATTCATCAGTCCGGCTAGCCACCGAACGCCTCGCCACCTTCATAAAAAGGTGACATTTTATACCTGGGGTTATGATCCTCTGTGCGCCATCACTCTTGACGACACACAGAGTCCCAGGGGCTACTATTTATACAGGGCGCATTTTATATGCAGCTCTATCAAAAGGTACACCTTTTCACGTACCTCAAAGCCTGTCAGTAAACTCCTGGTGGCCTCGTACAATCCGCTTTCCGTGGATGAAATCCTACCTATCACCATGTTCATCAACATACGGTGTTCTTCTGAGACGGACGCTCGCCCGAGAAGATCCCTCAGCCTCTCCGACCTCGCACCAGAAGGCACCGGACTAGCCCGGCGACCTTTTTCAGGATCCGGACTTGGAGAAACCCACTGGGACGACACTTCGGGGTCACCTGCCTCGTAAGTCGGTGCAGCTAGGGGAGGCGTTTCGCTCTCCATCATCTCCGGACGAAGATCCCGTGAAGACGAGCTCTGCTGAGAAGGGTTGAGATCCGAACTGCAAGGTAATATTTTGGTTATCTTCCTCAGAAATAAAACAGGTATGCTACTCATTTTTGAACCCCTCTCTTTACTTATGGCTCGGAAGAAAGCCGATCCCCTTGAGGGTGCAATGCGGCCGGGGCAGTCTCCGGCTCCGGATCCTCTGACGAAGATTTCTTCCCCCGTTTCGAGGTCATCCCCTCCGGGTCTTCAGAGGCGCTCCTTTTCTTTCCCAGGTTGGGGGAAGTCTCGATTCCTCCCTTCCTGCGGTCTCCTCTATGGAGGCGGTAGCTCCTTGGTTCCCCTCTTCGCCCTCTGCCGAAAGCATAATCTCCAGCATCCTGGTTAACACGGGATCCGGCGCGGTCTCGGGTAGGGGGGCTGGACACCTGATAAGCTTTGCCTTCGCTATCCACTCATGTTCAAAGGATAGCTCTGTTAAAGGGCAACTTTATGATGAAAATACGGATGGTGTGTCCAAATACAGGGCTACTTACCTTAGCATCTGGGCGATTGCAGCTCAGACCTGCATCCTCGGACAAATCCGGACACCTTGCTTGTGATCCGAAGAACAATTTGTACATCTCCACGGGTGTCACGCCCATAAAATGTTGGAGGACTCACGGTCCCTCCGAATTAAATTCCCACAGGAGGAGAGGGCGACGTTTCCAGGGCAGCATGCGGTGAATCAGCATAACTTGCGCCACTACGGTCAAGTTAATATCTCTTTCTAGGAGATCCCAAATGCGGTCCTGCGGTAGGGGCACGTCTTTGGGCGGCCCCCAGATAAGCCCTTCATGGACCCATGATGCTCGCCGTGGTGGGGGACCCGAGCGGAAAGCAGGTGGCGCCACCCATGTGGTGCCCCTGGGGGCTGTGATGTAAAACCAGTCCCGTTGCCATAAGCCAAACTCCTCTTGGAAAGTGCCCTCGGGGCAGGGAGCGCCGGCTATCTTGCTTATAATAGCTCCTCCGCACTCATCGTGCTGCCCTTTTATCATCTTCGGCTCCACCTTGAAGGTTCTAAGCCACAGTCCGAAGTGAGGAGTGATATGGAGGAAGGCCTCACACACGACGATGAATGATGAAATTTGGAGGATGGACTCCGGAGCTAAGTTGTGAAATTCCAGCCCGTAATAGAACATCAGCCCCCTTACGAAGGGATCAGTCGGGAAGCCTAGCCCCCAAAGGAAGTGAGATGTGAACACCACGCTCTCACCGGGCTGGGGAGAGGGAATGGCCTGCCCTTGAGCAGGCAGCCTATGCGAGATTTCGCCGGTTAGATACCTGGCATCGCTCAGCTTTCGCACGTATTCTTCCGTAATGGAGGAAGGCACCCACCGGCCTTGAAGGTCGGAGCCGGACATCGTCGAAGGTCCGAAGCGCCTAAAATTAGAGCTTTGAGTGTTGGAACTCGATGTGAGGGGTGGATTCGATTGGATTGAAAAAGAAAGGAGTCGAGCCTTGGTCTCTTTATAATGGAGTTGAATACCAAGAGCCCTCCCCGTAACCGTTCGGGACTCGCTTTCAATTAGAGAATCATACCAAAAGGCGCGGTTGGGTTACCCACGCCCGTATTGATGAGAATACCGGAATAAGGGGACACGATATCTGCTTTGACAAGACGTGCCAAGGAAACATCCTCGCTAAACGCGCTGAGGTGAAACAGTAAAACGACTCGAATAAAGGCTTGGCCATGGCATGACGTCACGCTGCGGAATACGTCAGCAGATTAGATTTGTGCAGATATTATTCTCTCTATGGTGGTATGTGGAATTTTTTTTTGCAGAGCCGGACACTATCCTCGTGTTCAACATCTTCTATGAAGTATTCGGAGGAGGAACCCGCCTTGCAATGCCGAAGACAATTTGCGCGCCGGACTTGTCGTCATTGAAGCCTGGTTCAGGGGCTACTGAGGGAGTCCTGGATTAGGGGGTGTCCGGATGGCCGGACTATGACCTTTGGCCGGACTCCCGGACTATGAAGATACAAGATTGAAGATTCCGTCTCGTGTCCGGATGGGACTTTCCTTGGTGTGGAAGGCAAGCTTGGCGATACGATATGAAGATCTCCTCCCATTGTAACCGACTCTGTGTAACCCTAGCCCTCTCTGGTGTCTATATAAACCGGAGAGTTTTAGTCCGTAGGACGAACAACAATCATACCATAGGCTAGCTTCTAGGGTTTAGCCTCTCTGATCTCTGGTAGATCCACTCTTGTACTACCCATATCATCAATATTAATCAAGCAGGATTAGGGTTTTACCTCCATCGAGAGGGCCCGAACCTGGGTAAAAACATCGTGTCCCTTGTCTCCTGTTACCATCCGCCTAGACGCACAGTTCGGGACCCCCTACCCGAGATCCGCCGGTTTTGACACCGACACTCATGCTTACCGTGTCCTCAACAAGTCTACGGGACTCATTGAGGATACGTGTAACGTGGAGTTTGACGAGAATAACGGCTCCTAAGTGGAGCAAAGTGGTACTTGTGATGTAGGTGATGAAATTCCTCCCCAAGCCATAAGAAGAATGGGTGTTGGCCATATCCTACCCATTGAGGAACCCCTTGTGGCCCAAGGAGAAGGACAATGCTCCACTCAAGTGGAGCCATCACCGACCCAAGACCCACGCGCTTCCGAAGAACAAAGTGAAGGCCCTCAACCAAGTGAACAAGATCAAGGGCAAGATCAACCTCAAGATGGTGGTGAGCCACCAAGTGATGCCCAAGGTCAAGTTATCCCTTCCGAGCAAGTTCAAGATCAAGAGCAAGCTCAAGATCAAGAACAAGCTCAAGACAGCTCTCAAGATGATCAAGTTTCTGCTCCTCTTCTCACACCTCAGGAGGAATTAGAGCATCGTGCCGCTAAGATTGCATCCAAACTCACAACCAAAGGTCATCTCATGAAGAATGTGCTTGGAAGCCTAAGAAAGGGGTAAGCACTCGTAGACAATTAGCAAACTATTGTGAACATCATGCGTTTGTTTCTTGTGTCGAACCCCAAAAGGTCTATGAGGCGCTCGAACATCATGCGGTTGTCACGCCCAAGATGCGACCCTATCCTAAAGGAACTCAAAGGTCCCACCAAGGATAGAAGCGCATCTTGAAGACGCTTTTGCAAGGTGGATATCATTACATCAAACCATTACATAATAGTTGGGGATACATACAAAAGGCATACAATGCCACACGAATACAACATCATCTTACATAAGAGCACCATCCGACTACGGATGAAACACAAACAGAAACTCAAACAACATCCACCCTACTAGCCCAGGCTGCCGACCAGGAACCTATCCCCTGATCAAAGAAGAAGCAAAAGAAGAACTCCAAAACAAGTAACATCGCTCTCGTGTCAAGATCATCGCAAAACCTGTACATGCAACTATTGTTGTAGTAATCTGTGAGCCACGAGGACTCAGCAATCCCATTACCATGGGTATCAAGACTAGCAAAGCTTAATGGGTAAGGAAGGGGTAAAGTGGTGAGGTTGCAGCAGCGACTAAGCATGATATGGTGGCTAACATACGCAAATAAGAGCAAGAAGACAACGGAACGGTCGTGAAGCTAGCAATGATCAAGAGGTGATCCTGAACTCCTACTTATGTCAAACATAACCCAAAACCGTGCTCACTTCCCGGACTCCGCCAAAAAGAGACCATCACGGCTACACACGGGGTTGATGCGTTTTAATTCAGATCTGGTGTCAAGTTCTCTACAACCGGATATTAACAAATTCCCATCTGCCACATAACCATGGGCACGGCTCTCGAAAGTTTATACCCTGTAGGGGTGTCCCAACATAGCCCATCACAAGCTCTCACGGTCAACTAAGGATATTCCTTCTCCCAGGAAGACCCGATCAGTCTCGGAATCCCAGTTTACAAGACATTTCAACAATGGTAAAACAAGACCAGCAAAGCCGCCCGATGTGCCGACAAATCCCGATAGGAGCTGCACATATCTCGTTCTCAGGGCACACCGGATGGGCAAGACGTTGGGTTGGCATAGACCTTGGTTTCCCAGGGGGCACCGGACATCGCCCAGGTTGGGCCAGCACCCGGAGGAGCACTGGCCTGGGGGGGGGGGGTAAATAAAGATGACCCTCGGGCTCCGGAAACCCAAGGGAAAAAGGCTTAGGTGAGGCAAATGGTAAAACCAAGGTTGGGCCTTGCTGGAGGAGTTTTATTCAAAGCAAACTGTCAAGGGGGTCCCATAAATTACCCAACCGCGTAAGGAACGCAAAATCAAGGAACATAACACCGGTATGACAGAAACTAGGGCGGCAAGAGTGGAACAAAACACCAGGCATAAGGCCGAGCCTTCCACCCTTTACCAAGTATATAGATGCATTAATTAAATAAGAGATATTGTGATATCCCAACATAATCATGTCCATCATGGAGCAATCTTCAACTTCACCTGCAACTAACAACGCTATAAGAGGGGCTGAGCAAAAGCAGTAACATAGCCAAGCAACGGTTTGCTAGGAAGGGTGAAAAAGGTTAGAGGCTGACATGGCAATTTGGGAGGCTTGAAGAGCAAGTGATAGGTAGCGCAGCATAGCGATAAAACAAAGCAACTAGCATAGCAATGATAGTAATGAGATCCAAGGTGACGGTCATCTTGCCTGAAATCCCGCTAGGAAGAAGAAACAAGTCCATGAAGAAGACAAACGGACGTAGTCGAACGAATCCTCACAACTCCAGAACGAAACCGAAGCTACCGAGAGAAGCAAACCGGAAAGAAGCAAACAACATGATAAACAAACATCACATAAACATGGCATGATGCACAATCAAGTATGATGCATGTCCGGTTTAATGAGGCATGGCATGGCAAAGTGCAACAAACAATACTACACCTTAAGTGGAGCTCAATTCGCAACGAGTTGCATATTGACGAAACACCACATTCAAGTATTTGGTTCACTCTCGGTTATGTACCCAACAATATTAAATGTTATTAACATGGCAAGGGGTGAAACATAATAAAACAACCTATCTAGGCAAGTTTAAATGAGGCGGGAATAACAAACAACAATTCCGAAAAATCCTCATGTCTATATTTTGAATTTGGTACTGTTCTTCCCTAAAACATATTTTATTGTTGTTAAACAGGAAAATAAAGTGCACCATGTTAATCTATGCATTCTTCCACCCCATTTACATATAAAGTTTATTTAAAATGGAGCCACGGTTATTTAGTTATGAAATAAATCATTTTAACATGGCATTTGAGCAAATTTAAACAAACAACAAGTTAAACATTTTAAACATGGATGAAAATGGGATATTGTGAAACTAGATGAAAATCTAAGCATGTTACATATATGACATGTTTTAATTGGATGCATGGTTAAATAGTTATTAGCAGTTTAAAACAGGGGCATTTCTGTAATAAGCATGTCCAGGATATTTAGCAAAATTCATCCAGCAGGGAAAAACGTGTCACGGGCCGAAACTGGCTGGCCCAATGGAAGGGGAAAAAAGGGGGCACTGGTGGGTGGCCTCACCATGAGCTTCGGCCCGGTTCGGTGGAGGAGGCCGAAGCAGGCCGACTTGGCTTGAGGCCGAGCGGCCCGGATGGAGTTGGGCCAAGGGCGTAGCTTGGCTGGCGGGCCACGTGGAGGACGACGGGTTAACGGGCACGGGCGAATCGAGCAAGAGGAAGCTCTTGTTCGTCTCGCACGAGGAAGCAGGCGGCAGCAGAACTTGCAGGGCGAAGCAGAGGCGCGACGCGGTGGGACTTGGCGCGGATCCACGGCGCGGGGCAGAGGTTGACTTGGGGCTCCGGCGGGAGGAACTTGAGGCTGGCGCGCAGGGCTCAGGGACGAGCGCGCCCCTCAGGCAGAGGCGCGGTGGCTCTTCTCGTTGCAGGGACTTGGCGGAGGGCGGCGCTGGAAGCAGAGGAACGACGCGACGACGAGGGCGGCGCGCTGGCGTGAGGCGACAAGGAGCACGGGAAAGGCCGGATCCAGGCGCTGGAGATCGTCGGGGTCTCATTCCCGACCGGATCGAGCAGATGCGAGGTCGTCGGGGCGGCGAGCTCCTGTTCAAAAAGACACACACAGAGAGAGAGAGATGTGAGGCGAGGGAGAAAACGGAGAAGGAAGAGGAAGGAGGAAGGGGAGCGGGCACGGCCTGGCTGGAGAGGTCGGCGACGTGACAGCTAAGGGGAGCAGCGCGGCTGCCGGTGTCGGAGACGAGCGGGAGGAGGGCCTCGGGCCTACTGCTACTGGTGGATGGCGGGGACGGCATGAGGTGGGAGCCGGCAGGGAGCTCCTCTCCCTGGCTCGTGACGAGGGGAACGGGGAGGTCTACATGGGCTGTGGTGGTTGGATTGGCAGGAGAGATCGAGCAGAGGGTTGGCGGCTGTGGGAAATCGAGGAGAAGCTGGAGGCTTGGCTGTCTCGATCAGGAAAGAGGAAGCTGGTAGGTTGGGGATGGATCCCCAGGGGGATTTGGTAGAGAGTGGCAGCGGGTAAGAGGATGGATGGGACATCTTGCCTAGTTTCTAGGGTTGGTCTGATATATATAGCAGGTGGGATTAGGTTAGGGGTTAATCCATTCCTCCGATTGAAATCGGACGGTCGAAGATAAATGGCTTAGGGGAGTCCAACAAATAAACGCAAATGTTTTATAGATGTTTGGGGATGATCCGGATCCAACGGTGATGGCTGAGCGGGTTGGGTTCAGCACAACTTTCGGATGCGCGCGAGGGGTTTGAGTATTGTGCAAAGAGGGTCAAACGGTTGGGCAACAACAGAATGGTTGGTCTGAGAAAGGTCAACAGAGACGAGGAAGAAGTGGCAACTAACAACGGATGCACATTTTATGAAAACATGCCGATGCAATGCGCATGATGCTATGAGATGAAATGCAAGACATGAACAAAATGCAAAACAAAAGACAAAAACCCAACCACGGAGGAAATAAAATATCACCAAGCCGGAAATGGCAAGAGTTGGAGTTACAAATATGGAAAGTTACATCCGGGCGTTACAGCGGTACTACCGTGCCATCCCGGCACGTTACTACCGCGGCTGGAGCAGAAGTAAATTTTTACTTCCACTTTGGGGTGAGGTACTCCCGTTGACCTCAAAGCTACCGTGTTGCAACTTCCCAATCTTATGTCTACTTGTTTTGCTTGTTTTGGGTGTGGTCATTGCATTAATCCTTCTCGTTTCTCTCGTGTGTTCTTGTGTTGTGTGTCATAGGTGGTGGCTCCAATGTCCGTCGTTCGAACCCAAGCCGTGACACAAGCTCGAAGCTTCTGCGCAATCTAGAGGCACCAGAGGGTTCCAATACCCAACACCGCAATGTCAAGAACACCGCCAACAGGTACAAGGAGCCAGCTCTTGGCATGGATGAGATGCCTCTGTCTGAGTTCATTGTTCGAAGGCGCATCAATCCCTATGTGAACCCTCGTGAGAATGTCAGAGGGAATGAGTTGTTCTAGACCAAGCAGCAGAATCTCATATACATTAATGTGATCAAGTCCAAGCACAACCTCTATGTCCCAATGAAGTGGATTGACATGTCTCATCTGAGGAAGCACGAGGACTACTTTGGTGAGGCTCTGGACTTGGTGAGCAGTTTGGTATTGAGGACTTCATCACTTTTCATATGGACTTTGACCCGGAGCTCGTGGCATAGTTCTTTGCCTCCATCCACTTCCACACGGATGGGGAGAGATCTTTGTCTTGGATGACCAATGGGAAGAAGCTTTCTGTCACTTGGAAGGAATACATGACGCTGCTGAATGTCCGTGATGATGGACCTGATGTGCCCATTGGAGCCCACCCTCACGGAAACGCCGAGTCAGCCAACAAGGACAAGCTTTTGCCTTTTATGGTGGAGAAGAAGCATCCCAATGGCACTCAGACTTGGGTGCTCAACCCCTTCCTTGATGTCATGCACCAAATCTTACGCAACACTCTGTTTCCTCGCGTCGGTGACAAAGATAAGGTGCATGCTTACCTTGTGGATATGATGCTTCTGTGTGAGGAGGCGCGTCAGCATGCTGCTCAGCCCCTGGACATTTCTCACATCATGTGGAATGAGCTCAGGTTTGCGGTTTTCAATCGCAAAGTCCCCATCTATGGTCCTTACCTGCACCACCTGATATCGAAGACTTGGGACAAGATGTTTCCAGAGGAAGACTTCTTTGCACCCAACTGGATTCGCCATGAGCCTATCAAGCTGCATCTGAAGAACAAGTGGGCCAACACCACCACAAGGGCTGAGGCTGAGGCTGCTAGGATGAATGTGGATGAGGACGAGGTTGAGGAGCAGGACGAGGCTGAGGAAAGCTCTACTAGATATGCTCCTCCATCTTCTGAGCCCTTGTGGGATAAGAAGTTGAAGGCCAAGATGAAGACCATGTTCTGTATGCAAGCCAAGGGGCAGTACAGGACCCATGTTGCTTCAAAGGAGAGTCGCCAGCGCGACAAGAGGATCTTAAGGACCTTTGGCGAGATTATGGAGAGTGGGTCTGATGTGAACATCACTCCGGAGGCTGACTGGATAGCCAAGCAGGGATACCAGTGGACCGAGTCTGAGGAGGAGACCATTCCAGCTGCAAAGTCTGATGAGGAGCATGTGGAGTGACCTTTGCAGCGGGTGCTACCACCTATGTCGTAGGTGTCCTCTCTGCCCTTTTGGTGTCTTGATGCCAAAGGGGGAGAGAGTGTAGGATTTGCTTTCGTTCGTGTCTTTGCTTTTGTTTAGTTGGAACTTCGTTTGTGTTGCTTTGGTTTGGTTTGTGCTTGTGAGACCTGCTATTCTATCATATGGTGTAAGACATATGCACTCAAGCTTAACTTATTTTCTATCATGCTTAGTGCTATTTATTTCGTGGCAAGGAATGCCTCGTCTACAAAATATTGGGCGAGTGTTGATCCTAGCATGTGTGTCGTGCAGTCCAAAGCATTCATATAGAGTGCACACATCTAGGGGGAGCCTGCATATACTTTGTAGTAGTTGGGATAGCTTATATTCATTTGTGTTCTCTCTTGAGCAAATCTCGTATTGTCATCAATCCACAAAAAAGGGGGAGACTTTAAGGGCATATTTCTCCCTAAGTAGTTTTGGTGATTGATGACAATGCTTTTGCGGACTAACCGTGTGCTTTGAGCATTTCAGATATCTCCTGTGTTGGCACAAGACGGTTCCATGCCCCTCAGAGCCTAGTGAAGACGGTGTTTTTCTATGTTTCCTATTGGTGGATTTGAGTTGTAGGAAAGTTGTACTATTAAGAGGGGGTCCTCTTCGGAAAGCTTAGGGTGGAATTATCACGTACACGTCCGTTCCTTTGCACCACCTTTCCCCTTGCCTCTTTGGAGCACCGATATGTTATCCGTGTCTTTGCAAAATGAACGACTCCAAGTGGTAGTGTGTTTTGGCGTATGGTAGTACTGCTCAAGGGAGCAGTAGTACCGCAGAGGCTCACCGTAGTACCATTCGAGGATGCGGTAGTACCAAACCCCCTTGCGGTAGTATCGCTCCATGGTCGCGGTAGTACCGTGAATTCTGGCCTAGTACTGCTACTCACGCGGAAGTAGGGGCGAATGTAATTTTTTACATCCGTGCCCCACACGGTAGTACCGCTCCATGGTTGCGGTAGTACCGTGTCAGGTTTTTGCAACAATCTAAACTCGGCGGAAGTAGTCACGGATGTATTTTTATTCATTCGTGCCTTCCTAGCCCAGTCAAACCCTGCCTTGCGGTAGTAACGCAAGGGCGCAAGGTAGTACCGCTCCGGCGGTTCTACCACTCGCAGCGTCAACGCAAAAGAGCCTCCTCTGGTGTCTGTCGTGGGTGCGGTAGTACCGCACCGCCTTGCGGTAGTACCGCTTGTCTGGTGCGGTAGTACCGCATGTCGTGGTCTGGTTAAGTGGATAACGGTTGGATTTGTCCCTTGACTATAAAAGGGGAGTTTTCTTCTCCGAGTTGACCACCTCTTCCACCTCTAAGCTCCATTGATGTTCTAAGCTCCATTTTTTCCCAATCTCTCTCCCTAGCCAATCAACCTTGTTGATTCTCTAGGGATTGGTAGAGAAGGCCTCGACCTACACTTCCACCAAGAGAAATTTGATTCCCCCCACTAATCCCTTGCGGATCTTGTTACTCTTGGGTGCTTGAGCACCCTAGACGGTTGAGGCCACCGCGGAGCCATAGTCCATTGTGGTGAAGCTTCATGGTGTCATTGGGAGCCTCCAATTTAGTTGTGGAGATTGCCCCAACCTGTTTGTAAAGGTTCGGTCGCCGCCTCCAAGGGCACCAATAGTGGAATCACGGCAACTCGCATTGTGTGAGGGCGTGAGGAGAATACGGTGGCCCTAGTGGCTTCTTGGGAAGCATTGTGCCTCCACACCGCTCCAATGGAGACGTACTTCCCCTCAAAAGGAAGGAACTTCAGTAACACATCCTCGTCTCCGTTGGTTCCGCTTTTGGTTATCTCTCACCTTTACTTGTGCAAGTTATATTGTGTTATATCCCTTGCTTTCTTGTGTGCTTATTGTTGTTGCATCATATAGGATGCTCACCTAGTTGCATATCTAGACGACCTACTTTGATGCAAAGTTTAATTTGGTAAAGAAAAGCTAAAAATTATTAGTTGCCTATTCACCCCCCCTCTAGTCAGCTATATCGATCCTTTCACTTCTGTTGATGGTGCTAGCCTTCTTATCTACCAAGTATCTGGGGCGGTTCCGCTTCCAATGATCGTTCCCCTTACAATAGAAGCACTCAGTCTTGCGTTTGGGTACAAACATGGGTTTCTTCACTGGAGTGGCAACTGGCTTGCCATTCTTGAAGTTTCCCTTCTTGACCTTGCCCTTCTTGAAACTAGTGGTCTTTATTAACCATCAACACTTGATGCTCCTGCTAGATTTCTTCTTCCGCAGCCTTAAGCATAGGGAATAGCTCAGGGAGCGATTTCTCCATCCCTTGCATGTCATAGTTCATCAGGAAGCTATTGTAGCTTAGTGGCAGTGACTGGAGAACTCTGTCAATCACTACTTCATCCGAAAGATTAACTCCAACTGATTCAACCGATTGTAGTACCCAGACATTCTGAGTACATGCTCACTGACCGAGCCGTTCTCCTCCATCTTACAACCAAAGAACTTGTTGGAGGATTCATACCTCTCAACCCGGGCATGATCCTGAAATACCAATTTCAGCTCTTGGAACATCTCATATGATATGTGGTGCTCAAAATATCTATGGAGCCCCGGATCTAAGCCATAAAGCATGGCGCACTAAACTATCGAGTAGTCATCAGAACATACCTACCATATGTTCACAACATCCACAGACGATGCTAGAGGGGGTGGTGCACCAAGAAGCGCATCAAGGACATAGGCCTGCTGTGCAGAAGTGAAGACAATCCTCAGATTATGGACCCAGTCTGCATAGTTGCTTCCATCATGTTTCAACTTAGTTTTCTCTAGGAACGTATTAAAAATTCAGGGGAGCTACAGTGTGAGCCATTGATCTACAACCTAATTTGCAAAGACATTTTGACTATGTTCGTGATAATTAGTTCAGTTAATCAAATTACTAATGAAGTCCCACTTAAATCAACATCCCTCAGGTTGCCTTAGTGTTACATGATCCAAATTCACCAACCCAAGTCCAATCATCACGTGAGATGAGGTGATTTCAATGGTGAACATCTCCATGTTGATCACATCTACTATATGACTCATGTTCGACCTTTTGGTCTTCCGTGTTCCGAGGCCATGTATGTACATGCTAGGCTCGTCAAGTTTAACCCAATTATTTTGCATGTGCAAAATTGGCTTACACCCGTTGTATGCGAACAAAGAGTCTATCACACCCTATCATCATGAGGTGCTTCGAAACGATGATCTTTCGCAATGGTGCATACTTGGGGAGAACATATTTATTTTGAAATTAAGTGAAGGATCATCTTATAATGCTACTGTAGTCCTAAGCAAAATAAGATGCATAAAAGATAAACATCACATGCAATCAATAAGTGACATGATATGTACATCATCATCTTGTGCTTTTGATCTCCATCTCCAAAGCACCGACATGATCTCCATCATCATTGGCATGACACCATGATCTCCATCATCATGTTTTCATGTGGTTGTCTTACCAACTATTGCTTCTACAAGTATTGCTAACGCAAAACGATAAAGTAAAGCAATTACATGGCATTTAATGATTGAAACGCATGTCATACGATAAATTAAAATACAACCCTATGGCTCTTGCCGGTTGTCGTACTCACTGACATGAAAGTCATGAAAAAATATTACAAAACATGATCAACTCATACATCAACCATATATAAAATCATGGCTTGGCCATATCACATCACAACATACCCTGCAAAAACAAGTTAGATGCCCTCTACTTTGTTGTTGCAAGTTTTACGTGGCTGCTATGGGCAACTAACAAGAACCATTCTTACCTACGCAAAGCCACAACAGTGATATTCAAGTTATCTTTTAACCTTCTACAAGGACCGCTAATGTCAAATCAAGTTCAACTAAAGTGGGAGAGATAGTCACCCGCCAACCACCTTTATCCAATACAAGTTGCATGTTTGTCGGTGGAACCGGTCTCTTGTGCGAGGACAAGTAAGGTTAGTCCGTTAGTGATATTCAATAGCATATGTTCCTCTCTCATAGTAATTTTCAGTAGCATCATGAATGAATTCAACAATATAACTATCACATAAAGCATTCTTTTCATGATCCACAAGCATATAAAATTTATTACTCTCCATATAAGTAATTTTCTTCTCATTCAGAATAGTGGGAGTATCAACTCGAATACTATAAAATGTTTCCACATTAAAAGAGTAATGCTCAGAAAAGGGGTAATCATAATTATGATAAGATTTATAAATATAATCATCACTACTTTTAATAACATAAGTGTCATCGCAATAATCATCATAAGTAGCAACTTTGTTCTCATCATAATCAATTGAAACCTCTTCCAAGATAGTGGAATCATTACTAAATAAAGTCATGACCTATCCAAACCCACTTTTATGATTATAATAAGATTCAACACCCTTCAAAATAGTGGGATAATTATTATCTAAAGTTTACACTCTTCCAAACCCACTTTCATAAATATTGCAATCATCATAAATAGGAGGCATGCTATCATCATAATAATTTTCACATAAAAACTTGGGGGACTAAAAATATCATCTTCATCAAGCATAGCATCCCCAAGCTTGGGACAAACATTAATCACAGAAAATAAATTCTCAAACATGTTGTCAGCATTCTGGGAACGGGGGTCCCCAGACTTGCCTACCTGCGGCCTGCGGCGTGGCTCAAAGGGGGCCCAGCACGGCCCATCTTCATCAACACAAGCTCAAGACCCTCGCGAGGGGCCAAGCCTCGCGGGGCGGACGACAAGGAGCTTCCTCGGGCACGGCCTCGTCAGGCTGGCTCACGAGGAGGCGGAGAGTTCAAGGCGGGGTACCACGCGAGGTGCCCATGACGCAAGCCATGACGACCAAGGGCGCCAGCCGGGCGCCAGCCCGCGCAGTGTCCTTCTTTCCTCTTTGGTGCAAGGGGAGCAAGCGCAGGTGAGAGCATCAAGCAAAGGCATCCATTTCGGTGCAACAAGACCAAGACCAGTCCAACGGCAGGATGGAGGTCACCGTGGAGCCCAAGTCGGCGTCACTACCAGAGCCTTTGACAGGCGAGGACCAACTTTAGTCAGGATAAGTGTACTAGATGTTCCCCTTCAAATTGGCCAATTGTTGGCGCCCTTCCCACTCAATATTTGGGAAGAGGCCCAGGGCCTTCGCCTATAAATAGGACTAGCCATCCACAGGGTAGAGGCAGCTAGAGAGGAATCTGGGGATAAGATAGGCATCTCGAATCAACCCTTCCAAAGGGACATCACCACCACAAGAACAGACCCTCGCGAGGCTGTTCTTCCTTGTATTGTTCATCATCAGCCCAAGAGGCAATCCACCACGCCAAACACTGGAGTAGGGTATTACACCACAATGGTGGCCTGAACCAGTATAAACCCTGTGTCTCTTGTGTTGTTCCTCTCGTAGTTTAGATCCTAGCGATTCGGCGAGGAACAGGTAGGTAGAAGGCGAAACCTCCGCGCGCACCCTAGTGTTCGAACCTCAAGGGTCTGCCAGAACCCTAAATCCAACATTTGGCGCGCCAGGTAGGGGTGCTCCGGAATTCGTCTTCTGTCGCCCTGTTCTTCTCCGACCGTCGCGACCATGTCTGACGCACGCCGGGTTCGCGCCGAGCGCCGAGCCGCCTTCGCTTCCCACGTCGCCCAGACGGCTCCCGTCGGCGGGCGCCCTCGTCGTTCCCCGTTGCCTGCCGTCAACGCCGCCACTGGCCTGGCGGGGAACGAGCAGCAAGCATCGTCCCAGCACCCGTCCATGAGGCAAGACGGCCGCACCGCTACGCCCTCGCTCACCCCCGCTGGTTCTTCGTCCCGCGAGCCCCACGCGGCCATGGAGGCTCGAGCTGCGCTCATCGCGGCAAACGAGCTCCTGCGCTACCGCCCCGTCGACGACGTCTACGAAGGATGGCTCGACTGAGTCGCCGAACTCGTCCGCGCCGCTGGGGGTTCCCCCGCGCCATCTTTCTCGCTGCACCGCGCCCCGCCATGCGCGGGCAATGAAGCTCCTGGGGCGCCTCAGCCGCCTCCCCCTCAAGAAGGCGCCCTGGCTCCGAGGCGCGCGGCCCGAGGGCGGAACCCGCCCCGTCAGGAACCAGCGCGGCAGGAGCAGAGCTGCCAAGAGGTCCCTCGCCCTCGAGAAGCTACCCGAGCACTCCCTGCTCCGGCTCGTCCCGACCACGCCCCTACTCCAGCACGTCAAGACCCCGCGCTGCACCCAGCTGCGGCGCACGGGGACCCGCAGGACCGAGCCCTTCGTCCTCCAAGGCCTCCTGTGGCCACAGCGGGCTGCCGCGCCTTCACCACCGAGCTACGCACCGTCGCATGGCCCGGCAAGTTCAAGCCAGACCTGCCTCCTCGCTACGACGGCACGGCTGACCCTGCAGAGTTCCTCCAGCTCTATGAGCTGGGCATCGAGGCTGCCAACGGAGACGAGAAGGTCATGGCGAACTAGTTTCCCATGACTCTCAAGGACGGGGCCTGCACCTGGCTTCTGAACCTGGCCCCAGGCACGATCTCCTCCTGGGATGAGATGTGCACCCGCTTCATCGCCAACTTCCAAGGTACCCGTGACCGGACACCCGCCGTGAGAGACATGCGCCACATCAAACAGCAACCAGGGGAATCCCTGCAGAAGTACATCCAGCGCTTCAACAACGCGCGCCTCAAGATTCCCAAGGTGACCGAGGAGGCCATCATCTCAGCCTTCTCTGACAGCGTGCATGACGTCAAAATTAAGGAGGAGCTCGCAATGCATGAAGATTTGTGCACATCCTTGGAGTTGTTCAACCTGGCGACCAAGTGCGCTAGGGCTGAGGAAGGGCGTCTCTCCCTCCTCAAATTGCCTGCCACAGACCCTGAAGAGAAGAAGCCCAAGGCCAAGGACGTGAAGCGCAAGGGGGCTGCCGTGCTCACAGCAAAACCAGGGCAGAGATCAGCCCGAATCCTCCAAGGGCAGTCGGTACTGTGTGTACCACGACCTCCACACCCATAACACCAATGAATGCCAAGAGCTCAGGGCCGTGCGTGAAGGACGGACTGGCCGGCGTCCCGACCGCAGCGACCGGGGCTACGGATGAGGAGGAGGAAGGAACGCAGGACGCTTGGAAGACCGCGGCCCACGTCAAGGGTGGTGCGACCAACCTCGCGAGGATCGCTAGCAGGACCCGCCTCGCGAGGGAGGCTGGAGGGATCAGCCTCACGAGGATCGCCCGCAAGGTAACACAGGCCTCCCTCCACTACCGCCGCAGCCAAGGAGAAATGAGGACCATCATCACGACGAAGGGGCTGGGGGCTTCCAGGAACCACGTGCGATCGACTGCATCCTAGGCGGAGCTCAAGCCCCAGCCTCTCAGCGCATCTTCAAGCAGTTCGCTCGCGAAGTGAATGTAGTCTTCCCCAAGATCGAGGCCACGCGCCCTCTCAGGTGGTCGGCGTGTGCCATCATGTTCAGCTCAGCGGATCAGCTCAAGTGCGCGACCACAGCCGGAGTCCTCCCGATGCTTTGTTCCCCAATCATCAGCAACGTGCTAGTCACCAGGACCCTAATCAATGGCGGAGCAGGACAGAACGTCCTGTCCGTGGAAACATTCAACAATCTCCAAGTACCCTACAGTCAGCTTTAGCCAACCAAGCCTTTCTCCGGAGTCACCGACGGCTCCACGGTCCCGATTGGGCAGGTCCGCCTCCCTGTCTGTAACGCCCCGGATACAACTTTCCATATTCGTAACTCCGACTCTTGCCATTTCCGGCGATGTGATTTATTATTTCCTCCGCGGTTGGGTTTTGTCTGTTGTTTTGCATTTTGTTCTTGTCTTGCATCTCGTCTCATAGCATCATGTGCATCGCATCCATATGTTTTCATAAAACTTGCATCCGTTCGTGTTCCGCCGGTTCTCTCCGTTGTCCGTTCCGAGCCCAGACACACTCGCACGCGCCCGCGGCACCTCCGAAATATTATTTTATAAGTGACATAAAAATGTTCTCGGAATGGGTTGCAACTTGTCGTGCGGTCTTATTATAGTGTAGACAGAGCGCCTGCCAAGTTTCATCGCATTCGGAGTTCGTTTGACTGCCCAACCGTTAAATATATAACCACGATATAGTCGGTCTAGCGTCAGACGTTTTCGGTTTTCGGAAACTGTTGCCGGGCCTCTCTTCTCTTCTCTCCTCTCGGCCCAAGCCTCTCTCTCACACAGCCCACTAGCCCACCTAGTCCCCCCACCCTCTGTCCGGAGCCGTCCGATGTCGCTCTGAGGCCCCGAAAAGCCCCCAAAACCCCTAACCCTAGACCCCTGCCTATTTAAGAAGCCCCCCTTGCCATTTTTGGGTGCCCCTAGCCTTCCCCTACCCTCAGCCGCCGCATCCCCCTCGAAAACCATGCCACCAGCCAGATCCAT
>NC_057801.1:384687997-384695829 GCF_018294505.1 Triticum aestivum
ACTTGGCAGCGCCCCATTGGCCAGCCGTCGCCGTGCAGCCTCCCGCAGCAAACCGCAGGCCGCCATGTGGCCTGGCCACGTCCCCCTGTTCTCCCCGCGCCGCCGCGAGGCCCATCCGCGGCCCGCCGCCGGGCCGAACGGGCCCCGCCAGCCCGGGCGCCTCCCAGCCGCGCCCGAGCGCTCGCTCCTCGCCGCCTCGCATCTTCCTCGTCGGGATCGGGCAGGGCCCGATCTCCCTCGCCGCCGCGCTGGCTGACAGACCACCGGAGCGCTACCTCCCGCCGTCTGCGACCCCGTCGGATGGAGTCCTATCGGATCTCCCAGGTCACCGCCCGCGCCATCCCCCTTCCTTTCTCTCCTTCCTCTCCTCACGAGCTCCCTCTCTGCCCCAGGGATCCGCCGCCCTCGCCCACCAGCTCGCCGTCGGCACCGTCTTCACCGAATCCGGCCGGGAGCCGCCAGATCCGGGCCCCTGCGACCCGTCCCCGACCTCGTGAGCCTCGCCGTCGCCTCGAGCCGTCGCCGGAGTCAAGCCCCGCCGCCGCCATGTCCTCGTCCCGCTCGGGAGCGGGGACGAGCGCCCGCTCGAGCGTTGACCGCGCCAAGGCCACGACCGCACGCGCCTGGGCCGGCTTCGCCTCGGCCCAGCTAGCTTCGCCCTCCCCAGCCGGCTTCCTCTCCGAACCGACCCAAGGCCCAGGGTGAGCAAACCCCCCCCCGCGCCTCCTTTCCCTCCTGTTGGGCCAGCCTCCAGATTCGGCCCAGTAGAGTGTTTTTCCTGCGCTGCGAATTTTGCTATTTATCCGGTGAATTACAGTTTTGCAGAAAACCCCCTAAGCATCATGCATTTAATATCTCTTAAACCATGCATCGGATTAAAATGTTTTATATATGAAAAATGCTCAGAAAATTGTGTAGATTAATAATATGCCATTTTCAGACATGTTTAAAATGTTTAACATGATGTTTGTGTTTATTTTGCATAATGCCATGCTAAAATGATTTATTTCATAACTAAATAACCGTAGCTCCATTTTAAATAAACTTTATATGTAAATGGGGTGGAAAAATGCCTAGATTAACATGGTCCACTTTATTTTCCTGTTTAACAACTCTAAAATTATGTTTAGGGCAGAACAGTACCGAATCCATAATTTGCATATGGGGATTTTCTGGACTTGTTGTTTGTTGTTCCGGCCTCATTTAAACTTGCCTAAATAGCTAGTTTCCTTATGTTTCACCTCTTGCCATGTTTAACAACATTTAATATTATTGTGTACCTAAACAAGATCAAACTAAATAATTGCTTGTGGTGTTTTGTCAATATGCAACTCGTTGCATATTGAGCTCCATTTAACTGGTACCATTGTTTGTTTCACTTTGTCATGCCATGCCTCATTAAACCGGACATGCATCATACTTGATTGTGCATCATGCCATGATTATGCGTGTGTGTTTACCATGTTGTTTGTTTCTTTCAGGTGTTGCTTCTTAGTTCCGGTAATGTTGCGATTATGAGGATTCGTTCGACTACTCCCGTTCGTCTTCTTCATGGACTCGTTCTTCTTCCTTGCGGGATTTCAGGCAAGATGACCGCTACCCTGGATCTCACTACTATCATTGCTATGCTAGTTGCTTCGCTCTATCGCTTTGCTGCGCTACCTATCATCTGTTTATCGAGCCATCCCATGTTGCGATGAACCTCTAACCTTTGACACCTTTCCTAGCAAACCGTTGCTTGGCTATGTTACCGCTTTGCTCAGCCCTCTTATAGCGTTGCTAGTTGCAGGTGAAGTTGAAGATTGCTCCATGGTGGACAGGATTTTGGTTGGGATATCACAATATCTCTTATATTTTTAATGCATCTATATATTTGGTAAAGGGTGGAAGGCTCGGCCTTATGCCTGGTGTTTTGTTCCACTCTTGCCTCCCTAGTTTCCGTCATACCGGTGTTATGTTCCCGGATTTTGTGTTCCTTACGCGGTCGGGTGATTTATGGGACCCCCTCGACAGTTCGCTTTGAATAAAACTCCTCCAGCAAGGCCCAACATTGACTTTTACCATTTGCCTCACCACCACCTATATTTCCCTTGGGAGTAATTAACCCAAGGGTCATCTTTATTACAGCCCCCCCCCCCGGGCCAGTGCTTGTCTAAGCGTTGGTCCGAACTAGAGCCCTTTGCAGCGCCCCCTCAGGGAAACTTGAGGTCTGGTTTTAGTTGTACGGATTGCTCATCCAGTGTTGCCCTGAGAACGAGATATGTGCAGCTCCTATCGGGATTGTCGGCGCATCGGGCGGCTTTGCTGGTCTTGTTTTACCATTGTCGAAATGTCTTGTAAACCAGGATTCCGAGTCTGATCGGGTCTTCCTGGGAGAAGGTCTATTCCTTTGTTGATCGCGAGAGCTTGTCATGGGCTAAGTTGGGACACCCCTGCAGGGTATAATCTTTTGAAAGCCGTGCCTGCGGTTATAGGCAGATGGGAATTTGTTAATGTCCGGTTGTAGATAACTTGACACCAGATCCGAATTAAAACGCATCATCCGTGTGTGTAGCCGTGATGGTCTCTTTTCGGCGGAGTCCGGGAAGTGAACACGGTTTCTGTGTTATGTTTGACGTAAGTAGGAGTTCAGGATCACTTCTTGATCATTACTAGCTCACGACCGTTCTGCTTGTTTCTCTTCTCGCTCTCATTTGCGTATGTTAGCCACCATATATGCTTAGTCGCTGCTCCAGCCTCACCACTTTACCCCTTCCTTCCCTTTAAGCTTTGCTAGTCTTGATACCCATGGTAATGGGATTGCTGAGTCCTCGTGGCTCATTGATTACTACAACAACAGTTGCAGGTACAGGTTTTGCGATGATCATGACGCGAGAGCGATGCTTGCTTGCATTGAGTTCTTCTTCTGCTTCTTTGATCAAGGGATAGGTTCCAGGTCGGCAGCCTGGGCTAGCAGGGTGGATGTCGTTTGAGCTTCTGTTTGGGCGTTCGCCTCGGGACCCCCAGCCAGGTCCGTGCGAGCACCCGTGTATCTCGCCTGATCTATCGGAGTCGCCATTGGAGCGCTACAAAGTGCTCTATTTTTTTTGATAGGCTGCAAAGTGCTCTGTATGAAATGATGCTCTTATGTATTGTATTGTTGTATTCGTGCGGCATTGTATGCCTTTTGTATGTATCCCCATCTATTATGTAATGTTGATGTAATGATATCCACCTTGCAAAAGCGTTTCAATATGCGGGTCTATCCTTGGTGGGACCTTCGAGTTCCTTTTGGATAGGGTCGCATATTGGGCGTGACAAGTTGGTAATCAGAGCCTCGACCGACCATAGGAGCCCCATTGATTGTTGGCCGTTGTTGAGTCTAGAAGAAAAACTATTTTGAGTCTTAGGATTATATATATCAAAGAGTAGGATTCTTTTTACTCCTCAGCCCCCTTCGTCGCTCTGGTGAGGACTCTTGATGTAGATGTTTTGAATTTCCTCTCCTCAAATTTCACTAAATTTTTTTTAGGATCACGCGGGTATCTTGGAATCGTTCCGATGGTTTTGTGACGAGAACATTGTTCTTGGTGCCTCCTGTCTATTTATGTGGCTTTGACCCGGGGAGTCAAGCTCTGAGGTGTTGTCGTCACAATTTTATCGTTGCAGTTCAGGAATACCTGAGATTTGCCGACATCGAAAATCTCTTTTATGCAGTTGTTGGTGAGATAACCCCGATAACCCAGTACTGGGGCGAGCTCGGGCGTATTGCCATAACTCGTATAACGGATGCTTTTCGAAGGTTGAGGTACACGATTTCCGGAGGTTTCTTGGTTATGTGTTGACGGATGGATACAGCTTGGATGTAGGTATTGTTAGTTTGGGTGAGATATATTGCTTCCCCTGTATCCCCAACACCAGATTGCATAACCAGAAAGTTTCGGGAGTTTTATAGGTGGGAATTCAAGTAGTTCCTAGAATATCTTTTCGACAGATGCATGATATGAGATTGGGGTTCGACGTCTAGTGGTCCGCCTTTCCACAGTCGTTTTTACAGTGGTCTTGTTGTGTCTTAAAGAACCCTTGGCTATGCTGGTTCGGGGACACTTCGTATGTCATGTGCACTGCCTTGTACATGATGGTGCTGTACACTCGAGCCCGTGTGGGCCCCACCATGAAAACTTCGGACGAAATCTCTATCATATGTTTGTTCCGGCTTATTCTGCAAGCTAAATCCTTTGTTTTGTTTCATTTGTGGTATTTGAGTTGCTTCGAAGTCAAATGTTGAATCTATACCTTTCATAAACGGTGTTCTCATATTGCTATGTGAATACTAATCCTTCTTGATCATCGAGGTCGTCATGTTAATTCTTTTCCAACCGGCGTGCTTCTCTTCAAGTGGTTCCAATCTTTTTCAACATCCGCAAGATCAACTCTAAGTTTTCTCACCGATGTTTGTTTCGTTCATCCCAAGTTGTCTTTGTTTTCCCGCCCTCCCACCCTTTTTCTTCAAGGACTCAGAATTCTTAATCAAGTATCCATTTATTCATATGAAGTTTCTCCATTCTTTTCCTGTCAATGTTCTTATCCGGTGGATTTCCCATGAAGATGCTCAACAGTTTCAAGTTCATCGTCCTTCATTGTTGTTTCTTCTCCAGTGGATTAGTTCCAAGCTTTCAGTGTTGATCATATTCTTTTCCTCATTTCAAATGCTATCCCATGCCGGTGCACCTCTTAATCTTTCACTTCTCGCTATTCATTTGTTCTGGAGTGCTGAAGATATCTCGGAAGACTTGTGTTTCCATTCTCAATCCGTTCAAGATATTTGGAGATTGTTATCTCATTCAAGTCATTTAATTCAACCGGTGCAATCCCCCCTTTCAATCAATTATTTCAACGGTGTTCCTTTTCAGTCGGCCCTAACCCATAGGTCTTTTCCCAGGATCTTACCTGACTCTTCTAATTTTCCTCGAGCCATTCCCAGATTCTTTTCCAAGTGTGACGTAAGAATGAATTCTCATGAGTCACATGCCTTTTCCAAGATCGATTTCAAATCATTTCATTGTTGGCTCAACCTCTTCGCTTGTCATCATACCGGAGTATCTCAGTAATTTTTCTGGTGTTCCTCGTCGTCATTCTCAACATTTGAAGATCGAAGAAGAGTTTCTCTTAAATCTTGCTCCATTCTCTTCAAGATTCATGGCTCTCTTAAAAAAATTCACCCATCCGGAGCACTTCATGAGTTGTTTCCATTTCTTTCCTCCGAAGGCCATCATGTCATAATTCCTCATTCTCAAGCTTCAGCTCTCGTTATCTAATTCTTACCGGTGCATTGCTCAAGTATTCTCTAATTAGCTCATGATCTCTTCATTCTCATGTATCTAAATCCCCTCAAGTATCTTCATTCGTTTTCCAATTCTTCCCGGTGAATTGTGCCTTTGCTACTTTCTTTTTCAATTCTTATGGTGGTTCGTTCAAGATTTCTCCTCCTTTGTTATCGTATCAATTCATTCATTCTTTCGTTGTTTCAATTCCACCGGTGGTTCCATCAATACCTTCTCAAGTTTATGCTATATCTCTCTTAATTCTTTCTACGAGAATAAGTAGTATGCCAAATCCGTTGCTTGTCATCAACTTAAATTGGTGAAGGATAGGCATGACATAATTCTTATTCTTGTTTCATCCAAGTGATTAATTCCTTCTTCCGGAGATTGTTCATGATGAAGTAATTCTCGGTTCTAGTATTCATCTTTTCGTTTCCGGAGTTCCAAGTTCTCTCGGTTATCTCATCGCGAAGCTCCATCTAAATCAGTGCAAGGCTTCACCTTGTGTTTTCCAACTTCTCTTTCTTTCTATCATCCTTTTATTACTGGAGTTCTTCATGGAGGCTCTACATGGTGGTTCATCAAGGATTCTCTTCATTCTTCAATTGTTCTTCAAGATTTCTCTCGAAGTTATGATCCATCAAGCTATACTCAAAAGTAAACATGGTGCTCAACACATGTTTTGTTTTGAGGAGTTCAAGTATTCTTCTTTTGCATTTCGAAGTGCAATTCTTTCTACCTTATCTTTTGTGGTGGTGTTATGTCACTCTTGACAATTTCCTTCATGTTTCATGATTCATATGTTGTCAAGAATGAGGTATTTTAAATCCATCATTTTCTCTTTGTTCAAGAGATCTTTTTGACCAATCAACTTCTTCTTTGGAGTTATCTTGGTATAGATTTCACCTAAAGCCTTCCCTAAGGAATGTTGCTATTGTGGTGCTTATCAATGATCCAAGTTTTCTCCTATCCTCTCGGTGAAAGAAGTTTTCATGTCTTCTTTGATCTCAAACAAGCAATTGTTTTTCGTTAGTGGCAGAATTTCAACTCATAATTTTGAGAGGTTTCCATAAGCCCACTACAAGCTTATTCTTTTCGTTGTTGGTTTTCCAACAACACCGTTGTAACCATCTTGGAAGGGTGCTTTCCGAGCTGATTTGTGGTACAAGTTGTCATTTTCTTCTCCATTCTTTTATTCCAGTGATCTATCTTCTATTCTTTCTTCCGAAGGCATTGTGATGTTGTTCTCTTCACTCATCATCTTGTTTTGTCAAGATCGTGTTCTTTTCGTGCTTATCCATTTAACCGGAGTGTTGTGTCATCTCTTCAAGTTCTTTTCATATTATCAAGTTTTGCCTATCGTTTCAATCGGAGTGCTGTCTGAAATCCTTCTTATCCCTTGTGCCATTCCTTCAATAGTTCTGGAGGCAGTGTGTTGTTGATTTCATCAAGTATCCTCTCATCTTGTCAAGTTCATGTTCAATTTCTTCCATTTACAGTCGGAGTGCTGTCAAAATTATATCATTCTTATTCATTCTTATCTCGTTTCAACCAGAGTGGTTTCAATTCTATCTTCTCCATTAAACTCTTGATTCATGTCTTTGCAACCTTCAAGTTCCCGTAATGTTCCATGTTCCTCTTTTCTAACGGATTGTTTGCAATCTCGTTCATCTCTAATTGCTCAACCTCTCAAGGTTCGTGGCTTCACTCGTTTGTCCAAGAAGCAACTTAGTTTACCTCCTCTCTTCCTCTTCCTTTTCCCTCCGGTGCCATCCTAGATCTCGGGACGAGATCCTCTCGTAGTGGTGGAGTGTTGTAACGCCCCGGATACAACTTTCCATATTCGTAACTCCGACTCTTGCCATTTCCGGCGATGTGATTTATTATTTCCTCCGCGGTTGGGTTTTGTCTGTCGTTTTGCATTTTGTTCTTGTCTTGCATCTCGTCTCATAGCATCATGTGCATCGCATCCATATGTTTTCATAAAACTTGCATCCATTAGTGTTCCGCCGGTTCTCTCCGTTGTCCGTTCCGAGCCCAGACACACTCGCACGTGCCCGCGGCACCTCCGAAATATTATTTTATAAGTGGCATAAAAATGTTCTCGGAATGGGTTGCAACTTGTCGTGCAGTCTTATTATAGTGTAGACAGAGCGCCTGCCAAGTTTCATCGCATTCGGAGTTCGTTTGACTGCCCAACCGTTAAATATATAACCGCGATATAGTCGGTCTAGCGTCAGACGTTTTCGGTTTTCGGAAACTGTTGCCGGGCCTCTCTTCTCTTCTCTCCTCTCGGCCCAAGCCTCTCTCTCACACAGCCCACTAGCCCACCTAGTCCCCCCCTCTGTCCGGAGCCGTCCGATGCCGATCTGAGGCCCCGAAAAGCCCCCAAAACCCCTAACCCTAGACCCCTGCCTATTTAAGAAGCCCCCCTTGCCATTTTTGGGTGCCCCTAGCCTTCCCCTACCCTCAGCCGCCGCATCCCCCTCGAAAACCGCGCCACCAGCCAGATCCATCCACCTCCTCCCT
>NC_057801.1:384696441-384713878 GCF_018294505.1 Triticum aestivum
GAGCGCTCGCTCCCCGCCGCCTCGCATCTCCCTCGTCGGGATCGGGCAGGGCCCGATCTCCCTCGCCGCCGCGCTGGCCGGCAGACCACCGGAGCGCCGCCTCCCACTGTCCGCGACCCCGTCGGCTGGAGTCCCGTCGGATCTCCCAGGTCACCGCCCGCGCCATCCCCCTTCCTTTCTCTCCTTCCTCTCCTCACGAGCTCCCTCTCTGCCCCAGGGATCCGCCGCCCTCGCCCACCAGCTCTCCGTCGGCACCGTCTTCACCGGATCCGGCCGGGAGCCGCCAGATCCGGGCCCCTGCGACCCGTCCCCGACCTCGTGAGCCTCACCGTCGCCTCGAGCCATCGCCGGAGTCAAGCCCCGCCGCCGCCATGTCCTCGTCCCGCTCGGGAGCGGGGACGAGCGCCCGCTCGAGCGTTGACCGCGCCAAGGCCACGACCGCACGCGCCTGGGCCGGCTTCGCCTCGGCCCAGCTAGCTTCGCCCTCCCCAGCCGGCTTCCTCTCCGAACCGGCCCAAGGCCCAGGGTGAGCAAACCCCCCCGCGCCTCCTTTCCCTCCTGTTGGGCCAGCCTCCAGATTCGGCCCAGTAGAGTGTTTTTCCTGCGCTGCGAATTTTGCTATTTATCCGGTGAATTACAGTTTTGCAGAAAACCCCCTAAGCATCATGCATTTAATATCTCTTAAACCATGCATCGGATTAAAATGTTTTATATATGAAAAATGCTCAGAAAATTGTGTAGATTAATAATATGCCATTTTCATACATGTTTAAAATGTTTAACATGATGTTTGTGTTTATTTTGCATAATGCCATGCTAAAATGATTTATTTCATAACTAAATAACCGTAGCTCCATTTTAAATAAACTTTATATGTAAATGGGGTGGAAAAATGCCTAGATTAACATGGTCCACTTTATTTTCCTGTTTAACAACTCTAAAATTATGTTTAGGGCAGAACAGTACCGAATCCATAATTTGCATATGGGGATTTTCCGGACTTGTTGTTTGTTGTTCCGGCCTCATTTAAACTTGCCTAAATAGCTAGTTTCCTTATGTTTCACCTCTTGCCATGTTTAACAACATTTAATATTATTGTGTACCTAAACAAGATCAAACTAAATAATTGCTCGTGGTGTTTTGTCAATATGCAACTCGTTGCATATTGAGCTCCATTTAACTGGTACCATTGTTTGTTTCACTTTGCCGTGCCATGCCTTATTAAACCGGACATGCATCATACTTGATTGTGCATCATGCCATGATTATGCGTGTGTGTTTACCATGTTGTTTGTTTCTTTCAGGTGTTGCTTCTTAGTTCCGGTAATGTTGCGATTGTGAGGATTCGTTCGACTACTCCCGTTCGTCTTCTTCATGGACTCGTTCTTCTTCCTTGCGGGATTTCAGGCAAGATGACCGCTACCCTGGATCTCACTACTATCATTGCTATGCTAGTTGCTTCGCTCTATCGCTTTGCTGCGCTACCTATCATCTGTTTATCGAGCCATCCCATGTTGCGATGAACCTCTAACCTTTGACACCTTTCCTAGCAAACCGTTGCTTGGCTATGTTACCGCTTTGCTCAGCCCTCTTATAGCGTTGCTAGTTGCAGGTGAAGTTGAAGATTGCTCCATGGTGGACAGGATTTTGGTTGGGATATCACAATATCTCTTATATTTTTAATGCATCTATATATTTGGTAAAGGGTGGAAGGCTCGGCCTTATGCCTGGTGTTTTGTTCCACTCTTGCCTCCCTAGTTTCCGTCATACCGGTGTTATGTTCCCGGATTTTGTGTTCCTTACGCGGTCGGGTGATTTATGGGACCCCCTCGACAGTTCGCTTTGAATAAAACTCCTCCAGCAAGGCCCAACATTGACTTTTACCATTTGCCTCACCACCACCTATATTTCCCTTGGGAGTAATTAACCCAAGGGTCATCTTTATTACAGCCCCCCCCCCCGGTCCAGTGCTTGTCTAAGCATTGGTCCGAACTAGAGCCCTTTGCAGCGCCCCCTCAGGGAAACTTGAGGTCTGGTTTTAGTTGTACGGATTGCTCATCCAGTGTTGCCCTGAGAACGAGATATGTGCAGCTCCTATCGGGATTGTCGGCGCATCGGGCGGCTTTGCTGGTCTTGTTTTACCATTGTCGAAATGTCTTGTAAACCAGGATTCCGAGTCTGATCGGGTCTTCCTGGGAGAAGGTCTATTCCTTTGTTGATCGCGAGAGCTTGTCATGGGCTAAGTTGGGACACCCCTGCAGGGTATAATCTTTTGAAAGCCGTGCCTGCGGTTATAGGCAGATGGGAATTTGTTAATGTTCGGTTGTAGATAACTTGACACCAGATCCGAATTAAAACGCATCAACCGTGTGTGTAGCCGTGATGGTCTCTTTTCGGCGGAGTCCGGGAAGTGAACACGGTTTCTGTGTTATGTTTGACGTAAGTAGGAGTTCAGGATCACTTCTTGATCATTACTAGCTCACGACCGTTCTGCTTGTTTCTCTTCTCGCTCTCATTTGCGTATGTTAGCCACCATATATGCTTAGTCGTTGCTCCAGCCTCACCACTTTACCCCTTCCTTCCCTTTAAGCTTTGCTAGTCTTGATACCCATGGTAATGGGATTGCTGAGTCCTCGTGGCTCACAGATTACTACAACAACAGTTGCAGGTACAGGTTTTGCGATGATCATGACGCGAGAGCGATGCTTGCTTGCATTGAGTTCTTCTTCTGCTTCTTCGATCAGGGGATAGGTTCCAGGTCGGCAGCTTGGGCTAGCAGGGTGGATGTCGTCTGAGCTTCTGTTTGTGATTCATCCGTAGTCGGATGATGCTCTTATGTATTGTATTGTTGTATTCGTGCGGCATTGTATGCCTTTTGTATGTATCCCCATCTATTATGTAATGTTGATGTAATTATATCCACCTTGCAAAAGCGTTTCAATATGCGGGTCTATCCTTGGTGGGACCTTCGAGTTCCTTTTGGATAGGGTCGCATATTGGGCGTGACACTGTCACCTTCGGGGCACGCGACAACTACCGCACCGAGCTCATCGACTTCGACGTCGCCCACATTCGCCTGCCATACAACGCCATCCTCGGGTACCCAGCGCATCATGAGGGCCATCCTGGAGGCTCAAGAGGTCAGGCGTTCCGCAGCCCTGGTGGAGATGGAGACGGTCCGCAAGGAGCCACCAGTGCCTCCGGAGCCTCCCGAGGCCCCAGGGCCTGGGGGCTCGTGACGATCTACTCCCGCAGCCCACCGAGTCTGCTGCATCAACACCCCTTCGTCTTCAGCGTCATCAGGTGACATCTTTCTAGTTTCATTTCCAGCTGGGAGCGCCCTTAGGGCTGCATTATTCCCAGGCCGCGTGGGTCCGTCCCTGTGGCGTGTATCTCTTTTATTTCATGTTCTTAGCTCACTCTGCTGGGGGCGCCCCTCGGGCTGCATTATCCCCAAGCCGCTCGGGTCAGACCCAGTGGCATGTACCCCTCTTGCATTTATCTTAGGGCCATGTTTTCGACCCGTCATGCTTGTTGTTTGGTGCCTGTTCATGGTACCTTTTTTCTTCTTGGATGTCGCAAGCTTGCGCGTTAAAGGGGGGGTGCCTGAGCATCGCGACTCAGGGCTCCTACCGGCTCTCCGGCCCTCACCCTCTGGTCTGCCCACGGCATCGCGCCCCGGCATACCAACGACGGCTGAGACCAGCCTGAGAGCCGGGACCCGAGGACGTAGAGTTTCGACATCTAACCCAGCTTGCGCGTTAAAGGGGGGGTGCCTGAGCATCGCGACTCAGGGCTCCTACCGGCTCTCCAGCCCTCACCCTCTGGTCTGCCCACGGCATCGCGCCCCGGCATACCAGCGACGGCTGAGACCAGCCCGTGAGCCGGGACCCGAGGACGTAGAGTTTCGACATCTAACCCACCTTGCGCGTTAAAGGGGGGGTGCCTAAGCCTCGCGACTCAGGGCTCCTACCGGCTCTCCGGCCCTCACCCTCTGGTCTACCCACGGCATCGCGCCCCGGCATACCAGCGACGGCTGAGACCAGCCCGAGAGTCGGGACCCGAGGACATAGAGCATCGGCATCTAGCCAAATTTGCAGGAACACACTCCAAGATAAGGCCCAGAGCCAGGCGCAACCCGCCTTGAGGTAGGGCCCCGTGAGTCCCGCGCTGGCTCACGGGTGCCCACATACACCTCATCAAGCCCTACCGTGCCAGCTACGTGTCAGGGCGGGGCTGTACATGCCCCGGGGGCTCCACCCGGAGGGGAGCCCCCTCCCACACACCAGTGGAAGCACCATGCTCCGCGCTGGCTGATGACACTGCCGAGGAGCAGCTATGCCCGTACGCATACGGAAGCGCTATGCTCCGCGCTGGTGATAAACAACTGAGGGTGGCCCCCGGGCCGCATCAACCTCAGGGAGCCCAGACTTCAGTGTCTAGCCTCATCGCAACGCCTCCCCTCGGGAGTGCCACGTGAGGGGGCTGGGCACGGGGGCTACGCTTGGGTCATGCCCAGACGCACGCCACCCAGCCAGGCCCCCCGGGCCTGGTTCGTCGCACGTCCCTCCCCGAGCGGAGCCAAGGTATGAAGGTCGTTTGAGCGTCAAGGGGGACTCCTGAGTATCGCGACTCAGGAGCCTAACTGGTCACGTAGCCCCTCACTCCTTGGTCCCGTCCTGGTTTCCGATCGGGGCTAACGGCGGTTGAGGTATGCGCGGGGCCGGGCTCTGCAGACGTAGAATGGTAGATCCACCCCCACATCTCACCTCCCTACTTGCTGTTCGAGTGCCAAGGGGGACTCCTGAGCATCGCGACTCAGGAGCCTAACTTGTCACATAGACCCTCACTCCTTGGTCCCGTCCTGGTTTTCGGTCGGGGCTAATGGCGGCTGAGGTATGCGCGGGGCCGGGCTCTGCCGGCATAGGACACAAGCAAGTAGGAGGGAAATAGCGCAAATTTCGAGTAATTCAAAAGAAAATATTACAGTCCATACTGTTATCACAACACCAAATGCAAGTTTTAACGCCTCCTCGAGGCCTGATACATGTGCAGAAACTAAAAGCAGGATGGGAGCCACAACGGAGTCACTTGCCGACCATGGAGTTGCGCGGAGCGGGTTCGCCTTGTGGAGCTGCCGGGCTGGCAGCGCTCTGCTTCGGCCTGGTGCTGAAGGCCCGGAACTTCCCCAGCAGAGCCTCCGCACGACCCTTCACGGCCTCAGCAGCGGCAGCGGCATGCTCGCCACTCGCTGGCTCCAGCAGGCCGTCGAGGTCGACGTTGGGGTCACGAAGATAGATGTGGGTGAAGACCCGCGTCAGCGCCGCAGAAGACAAGACGCGTGCCTCGGCCTCAGCTGTAGGGCCAAGGCCAAGGGCGACATCTTCAAGGGCACGAACCAGGAAAGAAAGCAGCTTGGCGGGGCCGTCCTCCTCGCAGGCCAGCGGGCTCTCCAGGCCGCTCTCATAGAGCGTCTTCGGTGAAGTGCGGGCCTTCTCCTCTATCTCCGCAAAGGCCACACGATCCTCGGCAAGAACCCGTGCCTTGCCGTCCAACTCAACCTTCCTCGCCTCCAGCTCTCGCTCCAGCGCGCCTAGGCGGTCACGGCGCTTCTTGAGCTTGACGTCCCAGTCTTTGACGGCCGCCTCGCGAGCCTTCATGCCGTCCTCCTGCTCTAGGCGAAGGCGAGTCTCCTCAGCGAGCCGGTCCTGCAGGCCCTTCAGCTCGCCCTCCAGCACCTCACAACGACCTCGAGCATTAGCCACCTCCCCCAAGGCGGCCTCGCGGGCAACCTTCGCCCCAAGGACGGCCTGCTTCTCCTCGTCGCAGGCCGTCGAGCCCTGGACCAGCGCCACCCGAATCGAAGCATCGGAGCGAATCCAGCCAGAGGCTAGCTCCAAGCGCCCGGCCACCAAACGAGGGTCGGCGCTCAGAAGATCCCGCCGCAGACGGTCCAGTTCAGCAGCAGCACGATCCAGGACAGTAGGAGGAGACGGGGAAGCAGCAGCCGGCGGGGTAGGAGGAGAAGACGGCAGCGTGACCACGGTGTCCTGAGGCGGAGCCTGCTGCGCCCCAGCGGCCGTGGTGGCGGCGTCAAGCGGGGGCGCCTCGAGAGTCGCCAGGGCCATAGGAGCCGAGCTCGCCCTAGCCGGCTCGGCAGGGCCTCGCAGGGATGCCTGGGCAGGAGAGGCCCGCGCGTCATGTCCTTCTTCTTTCGCGAGTAGAGGCGCTGCCACGGATGGAGTCTCAGGAGCCCCCTTCGGCTTCTTTCCCGTGGGCCCCAGCCTAGCCGGGCGATACGGACGTCAAGCCTCAGCGACGAAACAAGAAACAAGATAGGGATCAAGCACTTACAGGTCATCGCCAGCAGGCTCGAGCAGCCTCCGGCCGTACTTGAAGCCCGAGAGCCGGTTGCAAGGATCAGCCTCAAGGAGCGCGGGTGCAGCTGGGGCGCCTGCGGATCGCCTCGGGGCTGGGGCGGACCCGTGGGGGATCAGCCCAGTCCGGTCCTTCTTCGGGACCAGGGGCAGGCTCCCGTCGCCCTGCTCGTCATCACCCTCGTCATCGTCACTCAGAGGAAGGCGGAGAGCGCGGGACTTGCTCCGAAGAGGTGGAGCCCTTGACTCTGCCTCGGAGTCAGCCCCCTTTTCCTGCTCCCCTTCCTCCCTCTCTTCGCTGGAGTCGCCGGAGGATACGTTCACCAGGTCCTCGGGAGCCTCCGCGAGCGCAGGCCCGTCCCCGTTGAAGACGGGCATGGGCCCCACAACCTGCTCCCAGTCCTCGCGAAGGAACAGGGGCGTCGGAGCGCCCTCCAACCTTGCCACGTCGCCCCCGACCAAAGACTGGAGGACCGCGGCTAGATCCTCATCGGCCAGGACTGCGGGGCTCGGGTGGGGCCTCCACATCGGAAGCGAGTACTGACGAAGCGGAGCCAGCTGATGCTCCAGGAACTCCCTCAGCAGCGAGGCGCCAGTCAGCTTCGCCGCCGCCATGCTGGCCGGCCTCAGATCCGCATCCATCTTCTCCAACACCAGCCTTGCGCGGGGATCCACCAGCTCCACTCGAGACTAGTCGTCGGAGCTCGAGGGGTGCCCCGTGGGCAAGACCAACCGGGGTGGACGCGCCTAGCATCAACCAAGACCCACTTTCTCCTGAAGCCCTCAATCCTTTTCCCGAGATTTGAAATGGCGATGGAGCTGCCGTACGCGACGAAGCTCGCACACGCAGAGACAGAACCACGAGAGGTCCGGAGGGAGAAGTAGTGGCGCAGCAGGGCCACTGAGGGCTTCACCCCCACGTAAGCCTCGCAATAGTAGGCGAAGATTGCCAGAAGGAGGACAGAATTGGGATGGAGGTGCAGAGCTTGAAGGTTGTAATGGCAGAGGACAGAAAAGAAGAACTCAGAGAAGGGAGGCACCAGACCGGCGACAATGGCGCTCACGAAGAGCGGATAGAAGGTGCTCCCTTGGCCCTCAGGGAGGGCAGAGTCGTCCTTAAACACCTTCGCCCCGTCGACGCCCTGCACCGCTGCCATCTGGAGCACCCGGGCAAGGCTCGCCTCCGACACGTTCGGCGAGTCCAAGGCGGACGAATACCAAGCTCTGGCCGGGGCCTGGCGAGGCGCCATGTCAAGCTAGGGCGCGCGGGTGGAGTAGATCTGAAGATTTCAAAGGAAGGAAGGAGAGGTGCCAGAAAGGGGATCTGAGCAGCAACTGGAGAGAGCAAAGGAGGCAGAGGGCAGATGCCGCTCCTTATCAACTCGCGCGGTTGTGGAGGCGCCCATGTCCAATCAACCGCCACGCGTCGCCCAAGGCCGCAGGCTGTTAGGGCCCGTGATGCTTCGCACTTGCCCTTTCGCCTCTCTGCTCGGCCAAGTCCGGGCGCGCCTTGGGCCCGGGGGCTACTGTCGGCGTTCTGGGAACGGGGGTCCCCAGACTTGCCTACCTGCGGCCTGCGGCGTGGCTCAAAGGGGGCCCAACGCGGCCCATCTTCATCAACACAAGCTCAAGACCTTCGCGAGGAGCTTCTTCAGGCACGGCCTCGTCAGGCTGGCTCATGAGGAGGCGGAGAGTTCAAGGTGGGGTACCTCGCGAGGTGCCCATGACGCAAGCCATGACGACCAAGGGCGCCAGCCTGGCGCCAGCCGGGCGCCAGCCCGCCCACTGTCCTTCTTTCCTCTTTGGTGCAAGGGGAGCAAGCGCAGGCGAGAGCATCAAGCAAAGGCATCCATTTCGGTGCAACAAGACCAAGACCAGTCCAATGGCAGGATGGAGGTCACCGTGGAGCCCAAGTCGGCGTCACCACCAGAGCCTTTGACAGGCGAGGACCAACTTTAGTCAGGATAAGTGTACTTGATGTTCCCCTTCAAATTGGCCAATTGTTGCGCCCTTCCCGCTCAATATTTGGGAAGAGGCCCAGGGCCTTCGCCTATAAATAGGACTAGCCACCCACAGGGTAGAGGCAGCTAGAGAGGAATCTGGGGATAAGATAGGCATCTAGAATCAACCCCTCCAAAGGGACATCACCACCACAAGAACAGACCCTCGCGAGGCTGTTCTTCCTTGTATTGTTCATCATCAGCCCAAGAGGCAATCCACCACGCCACACACTGGAGTAGGGTATTACACCACAATGGTGGCCTGAACAAGTATAAACCCTGTGTCTCTTGTGTTGTTCTTCTCGTAGTTTAGATCCTAGCGATTCGGTGAGGAACAGGTAGGTAGAAGGCGAAACCTCCGCGCGCACCCCAGTGTTCGAACCTCAAGGGTCCGCCGGAACCCTAAATCCGACACATGTCATTCTCATCAAACATAGCATCCCCAAGCTTGTGGCTTTGCATATCATATGCATAATCACTCTGATCATTAATAGTATGAATAGCACCAATAGTATAGCAATTATTATCATCACAATTTTCTACGTTGGTGACAAAAAGATATTCAAGATTATAATAAGTGTCATTATTTTCCAAATCATAATCATCACAATGAGTAATAGGCATAACAAAATCGTCCTCAATGGTTTCTTCAGACATTGTACCATAAGACAAAGAATCAATATCATCATCAAGTATATCATCTTCCACATTTATTTTTGATTCATTCTCATGAGGCATAGCAATAATAGGAGCAACATCATTTGGAAGGGATACCCTTTTACATTTGCTTCTTTGTCTTTTCTTTTTTTTCTCCACATTATGTGTGGGTTTAATCAACTTTTTGGAGCTCCTTATTGATGACATTGATTGCATAGGAAGCTCATTCTAATAACATGTTTCATCACGAGAGACAATAGGAGGGAAAGTGGAAATCTTTACCCTTTCATTAGTACTTCTATATTCTATTGGTTTTCCCATCTGTCTATAGATGGCAATATAAGCATATTCCTTGCAATTCACCATGCAAAACATATATGCTTCTTTAAGAGTAGTTTCAACATGGTCGGTGAATATGAGTGTCGGCGTTCTGGGAACGGGGGTCCCCAGAATTGCCTACTTGCAGCCTGCGGCGTGGCTCAAGTGGGGGCCCAGTGCAGCCCAGCTTCATCAGCTCAAGCTCAAGACCCTTGCGAGGGGCCAAGCCTCACGAGGTGGACGATATGAAGCTTCCTCAGGGGCAGCCTCATCAGGCAGGCTCGCGAGGAGGTGGAGAGATCAAGGCAAGGGCACCTTGCGACGAGCCCGTGACGCAAGCCATGACGATCGAGACCAGGCGGGCGCCGGCCTGCGCAGTGTTCTTGTTTCCCCTTCGGTGCAAAGGGGGCAAGCACAGGCCAAGGCATCAGGCAAAGGTTACCGTTTCGGTGCAACAAGACCAAGACCAGCAGAACGGCAGGATCGAGGTCATCATGGAGCCCAGGACGGCGTCATCGTCAGAGCCTTTGGCAGCCGAAGACCAACTTTAGTCAGGATAAGTGTACTAGATGTTCCCCTTCAAAATGGCCAATTGTTGGCGCCCTTCCCGCTCATTTTTTGGGAAGAGGCCCAGGGCCCCCCTCTATAAAAAGGACTAGCCACCACAGAGTAGAGATACCTTTGATCCAGATTGCGCATAGACTAGAGAGAGGCGACTGAACTCACCCAAGAAGTTCATCGCACCAGCTCAAGCACAGGCCTCGCGAGGCTGTTCTCCCTTTGTATTGTTCATCATCAGCCCTTGAGGCAATCCACCACACCACAAACTAAAGTAGGGTATTACACCACAACGGTGGCCCGAACTAGTATAAACCTCGTGTCCCTTGTGTGTTCTTCTTTCTAGCTTAGATTCCTAGCGAGCCTTCAAGACGTGAGCTGGTAGGAGAAAGATCTTCGTGCGCACCCAGAGTTCAAACCTCAGGCAACAGCCGGAACCCGAAATCCGACATTTGGCGCGCCAGGTAGGGGTGCGCCGGAATCCTTCTTCCGCCGCCTCGCATTTCATCGCCTCGCCATTCTGATGTCAAGCAACCCGACAGCCAACGCCGACTGCTGGGCGGCGTGGCCCGCCCACGCTGTGCCGCCAGCCCAAGGCGACCTCAACCTTGCGCCTCAGGCAGCTCGCGCTCCGCAAGGCGCTGCGGGGCACGGGTGACGCGGCCAAATGCTGCCTGCCCTCACGCCGCGACAGGTGCGATCAGCAGCAAGAGCCTCAAGCCACGCTGCAGCCACAGCGCCTCACACCCGACGGGAGCAGGCAAACTCCAGGTCCACGCTCACGGTGGCCCGGGAGCTGCTATGGTGCCGGCTGCTGGAGGGCGGCCGCGAAGTGTTATTGGAGCAAGTGGCCGAGCTCCTGGACGCCGCCGCCTCGGGAGAACCTCCTTTCTGCGTCCAGCTGCCGCCCCAGATCCAGAGCGGGTCGTACGGCGGCCCCATACGCACCCATGCAACTCCAAGCGGGCTCCAGGGCCTACTCAACGCCAACCTGGCCGGCAGCACCAGGCGACAAGTCGCGCCGACCCCATCTCCGGCCGGCGAAGGAGTGCACGCCGCGACCTTCGGCCTCGGCAGACCACCACGCCACCACCCTCAAGATAACGCTCCAGGCCGGACTGCGTGGCATGTGGGGCACTACGGCGAGACCCGCGGGGCGGTGGCCCCAGAAGCTTATGTGCCCCACATGGTGGATCGGGAGTGCGCACAGAAAGAAGACCATGGCTCATTCCTCGGGCCAGGCTGGGGCGAGGAGACACCAGAAGCTGAGCTCTTTCAAAAACCTCAAGAGGGCCTCGACGACCGCGCCGGTGGCAGCAACTATCTGGTACCACTAATTCCTCAGGAGCAAGCTTATGCTAACCATGGGTCGCAGGAGGTACAGGTTGCCGCAGCAGATGGCTGCCCCAACGCTGCAACCTCTTACCCCTCGGGAGGAGGGCATCGGGGGCTGCAGGAGAGGGGCCGGGATCCGGGTTCGTCCCGACGGCGCTCGGCGCAAGGCGTTCTCAGGAGGTAGGCCCTCTGCCGGGGAGGTGCCTCAGGGCCTGCCCCCGGCAGAGGACCCGTGTCGTCAGGGGAACCGCTGGCGACCGCTCTACCCCATTGGCGTCGTCCTTGGTCTCCGGCCGCCGTCAATGGCGGTAGAGTGTGGTGCAACGCGGGGCCCTCGTCTGGCGATATGAAGCAAGGCCGGTACCTGTGAAGAAGGCCCACTTCATGTGAAGCTCGCTGCCCGTGACACTCTCACATAACAATGTGTGGGGCCGTACACGCCCCGGAGTCTCCGGAGAGCTGCCCTCGGGCCTCGGGGGCTCCCGCCCACGCCCAGTGGCAGCACTTAGCTCCGCGCTGGTGAGAAGACGTCGAAGACTAGACTAGGTGCAGGACGCGGCTTTTTGCTGTTTGCCTTTTCCTTTGCTGACAAGGTTCTTCGATTTGAATTTAAGTTGGATTTGAGCTTGAGACTTGCATGTGTTTGGGGAAGGGGTGTTTAGTCTCGTTCGAGCAATCTCTCGTGTTCTGGTTTCGGCTTTGCATCCAAAGTTAGCGTCAGCTGCCTTCCCTCGCGAGCCCCTCGTGAGTCGGGCCGGGCCAAGCACGTCTACCGTCCGGACCGCTATCGCCGCACCCTCTCCGGAGGTTCTCATCGTAGGATCAATGGGTTCGCCCAGAAAACACTCGAGGCACTGCGGCCCCCCACTGGCCCGCTCGGGATTCGTCGGGTTTTAAAAGGTAAACAAGTCAGCTGAACCATCACCGGGCCAGTAGCTAAGCTCACATGCAGCGTTATGCTTACCGGAGTACTGATCGCAAACCTGTACATGAGGGGCTTCCCCTCCCAAAATGCTCTTACAATCTTTAGGGCCGATCCCAAACCTACTGCATGTAGGGTAAACAGCGGCGATGTACAATCAGTCAGACATATCGCTCACTGCGTCTTCTGGGGCGCCTCCAGAGGCGTCGCTGGCGTCACTAACGTCATCAACACCACCACCAACACCTCTGTCAGCGCCAGGCTCGTTCACAACGCCGCCTTCATCGGCGGCCACGATCATGCCGTCATCATCAGACGCGAAGGCCCTCACGAGGGCGTCCACGTTGTCCTCCACCCATTGCGCCAGGTCTCCCCGGATGGCTATGGGCATAGGTGCAATGGCGGCGGCGAAATCAAAGTGGGGATCCCTGTCCTGCAGATAGCTGAAGACACGGGAGAAGGCACGCCCGAGCAAGGCTCGGATCCTCTCCTCGACAAGCCAATGAGACCTCTCGGAGCGGTTCTCCAGAATCGTCACCATGTCAGTGAAATATTGGAGGTTGCCGGCATAGTTGGTCTCATGCGGCACCTCAGCGGTGGCCTCGCAAATGTTGCCTAGGGCTATGTTAGCCCGTTCCCTGAGCGTTCGGAGCATGGCGGCGTGCTCGTGCTCCAGGACCCGCCGCTGGCGGATCTCGTCCTCGTTCCGCCGTGTGATGGCCTCGGCACCATCAACCCTCTGTTGGAGAAGAAGCAGCTCGGTGCGGGAAGAGTCCAGCTCCGCCTGCGCTGCGCCAAGGGCGGCTGCGGAGGAGTCCGCACCCCGCGTCACTTCGGCCAGTTTGGCCCTGAGGGCCGCGATCCTACCCTCAGCTTCGGCCCTGATCAACTCCAACCTCGCTTCGTATTGGCTCTCGAGATCCGAGCAAGCTTCCGCCACGCGGCGGTCGACCTCTTCCTGGGCTCGGGCTTCGCGCACGGTGACTTCATCCTCTGCCTGAGTCACCAGGCGCTTCCTCGTCTCCAACCGCTCAAGGTCAAGGTTGCGCTCGGTGGCCTCCAGCGTCAGCGCCTCCTCGCGCTTCTGGAGCTCCGCCTGGTCGACGGAAGCCCCTTTCAACGACACAAGGGCCGCCTGGCGCAGTTCCACTTGCTGCTCCAGAGAGTTGCTCCAGGCTTGGAGCTCCCATGCGCGCTCCTCCGCATCCTTGCGACGTCGGTCTGCTTCCCGGACCTCCTCGACGGCTTGGGAGCAGGCCTCTCGCGAGGCCGCCAGCGACGCTTCAGCCTTCGCATTGTCAAGGTCACGCTGGTGACGCGCAAGGGCGACAGCTACCTTCAGCTTACGCCTCTCCTCAGCGAGGCGCAGGCCCTCGGCCTCGAGGCGCGCATCCTCGCCAGCAAGCTCCGCCCCGATCCGGCTCACCGCATCCACCGCCCCCTGGAGGAACTCTTGACAAAGGGTGCGGCGTTCGCGGGCACGCCTGAGCACGTCTTCCATGTCACCCTCTGCCACTGGCGTATGCGAAGGGCCCCGAAGCGACATACCCCCTCCCGGCGAGGGGCTGGGGGCTGGCGCACCAGCAATCGCCGAACGGGCCTCGCCAGGAGCCCGGCCTGGCACCGGTTCGTCCCCAGAAGAGGAGCTCAAGACTGACTTCAGCCAATCACCGTCCACGATCAAGGAAGGAGCACGGGGCAAGCTGGCTATGCCCCAGGAGAACTCGTGAAGGGAGGACAGCAGGCACGCAGGCTCGAGGTGCCTAGTGGGGCGGGCCACTTCTCTGACCGGCCGAGTGGCAGGGGCGCCGCTCGAGCTTGGCGCGCCAAGGGTCAGCAGCGAGGACAAAGCTTGGGTCTGGCTCCTTGGCCGTCTCCGCGGATTCGGCAGGAAGGGCCCTGAAAGGCCGCGGTTAGCTGCGAGAACAGAGAGGTAAAGGAGCAAAGAGAGAAGAGGACTTACTCGTCCATGGCAAAGTACTTCCTGCGCTTCAGCAGGCGGCAAGGGCGATCATCACCACCCAAGGCCTCCTTCCTCTTGCGGAGGGCCTCGAAGTCTATGCGAAACCGGCCTAAGCGCTCGGTGTAGGAGTTGGTCTGTGGCCTCGAAGAGGCGTCAAGGTGATCAGCGCCAAGGGGACCGCCCTGGGGGACGCCACCAGGCGCCACCTCAAGAGGAACGACTCGGGCCTCGGGAGCCCCAACCTCGGGAGCCGTAGGCCGCAACTCCTCACCTGCCACTGCTTCAGGACGGGCTTAGGGAGATGCCGCCTTCGGGGCTCCACGCGGCGTCAGCATCTCGACATCATCCCCTTCAGCTACCGGTGGTTCTCGTCTCCCCGCTCCATCACCTGAGACAGAGCCGCTTTGGGCAACCAGAAGAGCAATCATAGTGACTGGTTCTCGCGGGGCCCCATGAGGCCAGCCGGGCGCAGCCCCCACTCGTCAAAGCTGGGCATCTGCCTCACGAAATCGGCCCTGCTCAAAATAAGGTACAAGAGAGCACCATCATGTCGAAGGCTTCCTGGGGAAGGATTGCCAGTCAGGACCCTGAGCACCGTCCTCAGTGCTTCAGGTGCCAGGTCCTCCTCCTGAAGCCGCATGCGGTCTTTGTGCCCCGCAAAGTCCCACATCCTGCGAGAGTGGCGCTGGAGAGGAGCAATGCGACGCTGGAGGAACTCCTTCACCACCTTGGGCGCCGTCACGACGAGCGCCCTCAAGCTCTGGAAGCCGCACCAGACAAAGCGAGCCAGGGGCTCGCGAGCGTCTCATGACCCCAACCTGAGTTGGGAACAGCAGGCAAGGTCGGGTGCGAGAGCAGGGGGCTGGGCACCCCGACATCCACATACAGCCACCACTCTCTGAACCTGGCCTCAAAGGGAGGAAGGCTGAAATCGATCCCTGAAGCAGTCCGTCTCTGGCACGGCGAGGAAGCTCACACACTCCGAGCATTAAGCGGGGTCGCTTAGGCACAAGGAGAAGAAGTGGCGCAGCAGGGCAACGGAAGGAGGAATGCCCACCATTGCCTCGCAAACAAAAGCGGAGACAGACAGAAGGGTAATGGACTCAGGCCCGAGGTGCATCGTGTGGATCTTATAATGGGAGAGCACCGCATTAAAAAAATCGGAAAGGGGGGAACCAAACCCGCCCACAGGGCATCGGCAAAGAACCGGACCTCCGTGAAGACCCTGTCAAAGGAGGCATGGGACGCAGGCCAGACCGTGGTCCTGCCGAACTCGTTGAAGATGGTGGCAAGAGCAGAGCGGACCTTGTTTAAGGCTTCGGGATTGAGTATGCTTGACCGATCGACGGCGGGGGCCACCAACAGAGGCGAGCGCGGCGAAGGCGCGGGCTTCTTCCCCTTTTCCTTCTTCGTTGGCGCCATGGCGATGGAAAGAGGGGAGAGCTCGAGCCGGATTGGAGGTGGAGGTTGGAGCCGGAGGAAGAAGGAAGGACAGGAAGCGCGCGGACGGCAAAAGGGGAATAGCTGTGTGCAACCACGGGTCCGCCTAGCCGGGCGTATAATGAGGCATCATGGGGAAGCGGAGACGCCCACGTCCAATCAATCGCCACGCGTCGCCCAAGGCCGCAGGCTGTTGGGGCCCATGGCGCTTCGCACTTGCCCCTTCGCTTCTCTGCTAAGCCAAGTCCGGGCGCGCCTTGGGCCAGGGGGCTACTGTCGGCGTTCTGGGAACGGGGGTCCCCAGACTTGCCTACCTGCGGCCTGCTTGAGGAGGGGAAGGCGCCCTTCCTCAGCCCTGGCGCACTTGGTCGCCAGATTGAACAGCTCCAGGGAGGTGCACAGGTCCTCATGGATCGCGAGCTCCTCCTTCGTCTTGACGTCACGCACGCCATCGGAGAAGGCTGAGATGATGGCCTCCTCGGACACCTTGGGGATCTTAAGGCGAGCGCTGTTGAAGCGCTCGATGAACTTCTGCAGGGTCTCTCCCGGCTGCTGCTTGATGCGGCGCAAGTCGCTCATGGCCGGGGGCTGGTCGCGGGTGCCTTGGAAGTTGGCGATGAATCAGGTGCGCATCTCGTCCCAGGAGGATATCGTGCCAGGAGCAAGGTTGAGGAGCCAGGTGCGGGCACCGTCCTTGAGCGCCATGGGGAACCAGTTCGCCATGACCTTCTCGTCCCGGTTGGCGGCTTCGATGCCTAGCTCGTAGAGCTGGAGGAACTCAGCAGGGTCAGCCGTGCCATCGTAGCACGGGGAAGGTCTGGCTTGAACTTGCCTGGCCAAGCCATGCTGCGCAGCTCGGCGGAGAAGGCACGGCAGCCTGCAGTGGCCGCGGGAGCCCTTTGGTGATGGAGAGCTTGATCTTGCGGGTCTCTATGCACTGCAACCAGGTGCAGCGCGGGGTCTTGATGCGCCGGAGCAGGTGCGCGTTCATGTCGGGCCGGCGCGGGGAGCACACGGGCGGCTTCTTGGGGGCGAGGGATCTCTTGGCAGCTCTTCTCTTGCTGTGCTGGCGCCGGACTGAGTGGATTCTGCCCAGGGGCCATGCGCCTTGGAGCCAAGGCGCCTTCTTGAGGGGGGCGGCTGAGGCGCCCCCGTGTCACATCCTAGTTAGCCATGCATTAGAGTGTTGCATCATGTTTACTCTTTCATCAGAAACCTGAAATGGGGATGACAGAACCCCCAATCCCCTCTGAAACCAATTAGGGTTTACTAAAAAAAATTTCAATGAACCTGAAATGCCCTTCTAAAATGCCCATCATTTTTGTCTTGGTTCAGAACCTCTGCCAAAAGTGGTGCACATTTTCCTAGGCCAGCTTAGGGTTTTTGAATTAAATCATAAATATTTGAATTTGGGCATTTAAAATTATATAAAATATTTAAATGCTCAAATATCTCCAAACTAAAATGTTTCATGTTGGAAATAATCCAACTATGGACCAGGAGTAGTTTGGTGATTTTAGGAGTAGCCTAAGTATTTTATTTAATTCAACAAAGTTGCAGAAGTATGAAAAAAAACAGAAAACAGAAAGAAATGGAAAAAACTTACCTGGCGCCTGCTCCCGGCCCACCTGCCGGCCCAGCCCAGCACCGCTCCAGCGAGCTGCTTGCCGGCCAGGCAGGCAGGCAGGTGCCCGACGGCGACCGCAGCGCGCGCCACGCACCTGCTCGCCGCCTCGCCGCTCCCCGCGCCCGGTGACGTCGTGGACCGGCCTCCCTCGCTCCCCCGAACCCCCCAGACACCCCCTCTCCTCTCCAGCTCCTCCCCCTCACGCTCCCCCGCCATGACCGACGCCACCATCGCCGTGCC
>NC_057801.1:384718587-384755901 GCF_018294505.1 Triticum aestivum
GCAGTTTCTGTATCTACCATGTCATACGGATGATCATCTTGCATTCCGAGTTATTCCTTACATTCTGTATCCTATGTCGGAATTTTATCATCCTGACTAAATCATTGTCTTGTTTACCTAGGATGGTCAACACGCGCACTAACCCTGCTCCTCAAGAGCAGGCCGAAGGCAGCGAAGTCAGGAATGCAAATCTGCCTCATCCTCCTTCCCTAGCCGAGGTTATGATGGAAGCCGAAAGAAACAAGCGGGAGACCAACCGTTTGTTGGAGCGTATTGAACAGAACACGGCACACCATCAGAGGACTAACGTGGTGTCACTCAGTGATTTTATCAAGTTACATCCACCCACGTTCCACCACTCCGTCGAGCCTCTCGACGCTGATGATTGGCTTCGTAGTATTTCTCACAAACTGCGTTCCGCGCTGGTAGCGGAGGCTGACAAGGTCACCTTTGCTGCATATCATCTTGAAGATCCCGCCAGTCTATGGTGGGAGAATTATGGAGCCATGCGCCCAGCGGGCCATGTCACTACTTGGGCTGAATTCAGCGAGGCTTTCCGTGAACATCACATTCCGGAGGGTCTCATGGACCGTAAACGTGAGGAATTTTGCAGTTTCACTCAGGGCCGACTCTTTGTGGATGCTTACAGCAGGGAGTTCGGTAACCTCGCACGATATGCAACTGAGGAAGTTTCTACTGATGCCAAGAAGCAAGCAAGGTTCCGTAAGGGGCTTAGCCCTGAGCTTCGCCGCGACCTCCGTCTGCATGAGTGCACATCTTTTCAGAAACTTGTTAACAAGGCCATCAGTGCTGAGACTGGTCAGACTGATTATGACGCAACACGCAAGCATGGCCGTGACATGGGTTCCTCATCCGGTGCGGGTCCTCAGAAGCGCCGCGTGTGGGTGCCCAACACCGCCCTGCCACCCAGGTTCACACCGAGGCCATCTTTCCAGGCGCCTCGCCCCGTTCAACAGTCTGCACCAGCCAAGCCCTATGGGGGTCCAACCAACAATGCTCCTCCACGTACCAGTTCCGTGACTTGTTTCAAGTGTGGGGAATCTGGCCACTATATGCGTGAGTGTCCCCAGACCAACCCTAACCAATCTGCTAAAGCTGTTGGCCGTGGCAAGCCGACAGGGAAAGTGTTCCACGCCAAGCCGGCCACCGCTACACGTGGCCATGTCAACTGTATCTCTGCCGAAGAAGCTCAAGAGGATCCCAACGTCGTTCTCGGTACGCTCCTTGTTAATTGCCACCCGGCATCTGTTCTTTTCGATACAGGAGCCTCTCATTCATTTATATCCGAGAACTATGCTCGTCTGCATAACACCGCATTCTGTGACATGCCATCCACTATGGAAATTTCTACTCCTGGTTCTAGATGGCAGACCTCCAGGGTAAGTTATGGAAATGAAATCCAAGTCGACAGACTTGTTTTCCTTGCATCTTTGATAGCTCTCAAATTTTCAGATATTAATATCATTTTGGGTATGGACTGGATGTCAGCTCATCATGCCAAAATTGATTGCTTCTCTAGGACTGTTCAACTCACTCATCCTTCGGGGAAGATAGTCAATGTCTTGACCCAATTAGCCAAGCGACAATTATATTCTCTTAACGCCAGCCCTTTGCCAGACCTTGAGGACGTTCCGGTAGTCCGTGACTTTCCGGATGTCTTCCCAGAGGAATTGCCAGGTGTTCCACCTGACAGGGATGTTGAGTTCGTAATAGACCTCTTTCGAGGAACCGTTTCGATTGCTAGAAGACTCTATAAGATGGCACCACTAGAACTAGCCGAGCTTAAGAAACAACTCGATGAGTCCTTGAAAAAGGGTTTCATCCGACCTAGTTCATCTCCGTGGGCTTGCCCCGTCCTCTTCGTCAAGAAGAAGGATGGTACGGACCGGATGGTTGTAGATTACCGACCGGTCAATTTGGTCACAATCAAGAACAAATATCCGCTCCCTAGGATCAACGACCTGTATGATCAGCTCGCTGGATCCTCAGTCTTCTCCAAAATGGATTTGAGGTTGGGCTACCATCAAATCAAAATCAGAAACGGGGACATTCCTAAAACGGCCTTTGTTACTCGTTATGACCAATACGAATACACCGTCATGTCCTTCGGTTTAACCAACGCTCCAGCCACCTTTTCTCGGTTAATGAACTCAATCTTCATGGAGTATTTGGATAAATTTGTCGTAGTTTATCTCGATGATATACTCATCTACTCCAAGAACGAGGAAGAACATGCCGAACATCTAAGGCTAGTGTTGAAGAAACTTCGAGAGCACCGCCTTTATGCCAAGTTTTCCAAATGTGAATTTTGGTTGTCAGAAGTGACCTATCTGGGTCATGTAATATCTGGTAAAGGTATTGCTGTTAACCCTGAGCGAGTTCAAGCCGTCCTTAATTGGACTCCACCTGAATCGATCAAGCAAGTTCGGAGTTTTCTGGGCTTAGCGAGCTATTGCCGTCGCTTTGTCGAAAACTTCTCCAAAGTTGCTAAACCACTAACCGAACTCCTCAAGAAAGATAAGAAGTTCGAATGGACTTCACAATGTGAGCACAGCTTTCAGGAACTGAAAAGACGCCTGACTTCTGCTCCCGTACTGGTACCGCCAGACTTCTCCAAGGACTTTGTTATCTACTGCGACGCCTCGCGACAAGGACTAGGTTGCATTCTCATGCAAGATCGACACGTAATTGCTTACGCTTCACGGCAATTGCACCCACATGAGGAGAATTATCCTACTCATGATCTAGAGCTTGCAGCCGTAGTTTATGCACTTAAGACCTGGCGACATTACCTCCTCAATAACCGTTGCGAAATATTCACTGATCACCAAAGTCTGAAGTACATTTTCACCCAACCGGATTTGAATCTCAGGCAAAGACGTTGGGTTGAGTTGATCACAGATTTCGACTTAGGAATAACTTACACCCCAGGGAAAGCCAACGTCATGGCTGATGCGCTAAGTCGTAAATCTTATTGTAACAACCTAATGTTACAACAAAGTCAACCGCTTCTCCATGAGGAATTTCGGAAGCTTAACCTTCACATTGTTCCTCAAGGTTTTCTTTCCACCTTGGTGGCAAAACCTACCCTTATGGACCAGATCGTCAAGGCACAGAAGGTAGATCCGGGAATCTCCCGCATCAAGAGAAACATCAAGAAAGGAATTGCAAATTGTTTCTCCATTAATGATCAAGGGGTCGTATACTTCGGGAATCGACTAGTGGTTCCCAAAGTGCAAAACCTGAGGCGATTGATCCTTAAGGAGGCTCATGAATCTCCTCTCACCATTCATCCCGGTAGTACTAAGATGTATCAGGACCTACGCCAGAGGTTCTGGTGGACTAGGATGAAGAGAGAAATTGCTCAGTATATTGCTAATTGCGACGTCTGTCGTCGTGTAAAAGCAGAGCATCAATGGCCTGCTGGCACCCTTCAACCCTTAGCTATTCCTGAATGGAAATGGGATAAAATTGGTATGGATTTCATTACCGGTTTTCCCAGGACCAAGAGAGGGAATAATGCTATTTTCGTCGTTGTCGATCGTCTTTCCAAAGTAGCCCATTTCCTACCTGTTCGTGAGAGTATAACCGCTAGTCAGCTGGCAGACTCATACATCTCCCGAATAGTGTCTCTCCATGGTGTTCCTTTGGAAATTAACTCGGATCGAGGAAGTATTTTCACCTCTCGATTTTGGGAAAGTTTCCAAAATGCTATGGGAACCTGTCTCTCCTTTAGCACCGCTTTCCACCCTCAGTCGAGTGGTCAAGTGGAACGCGTCAACCAGATTCTAGAAGACATGCTTCGAGCCTCTGTTATCTCATTCGGAATGGATTGGGAGAAGTGCCTTCCATTTGCCGAATTCGCTTACAACAACAGCTATCAATCTAGCTTGGGTAAAGCCCCTTTTGAAGTTCTCTATGGACGACGGTGTCGAACACCCCTTAACTGGTCAGAGACCGGGGAAAGACAATTCTTCTGCCCGGATATGATTCAGGAAGCAGAAGAACAAGTTCGCATCATTCGTGAAAAGTTGAAAACAGCCCAATCTCGTCAAAAGAGTCAATATGACCGAAAACATAAGGCTATGACTTTCGAGGTTGACGAGAAGGCTTATCTTCGGGTTACCCCTCTGAAGGGAACCCATCGTTTCGGTATCAAAGGCAAATTGGCTCCTCGTTACATTGGACCTTTTCGCATTCTCGCCAAACGAGGAGAAGTTGCCTACCAGTTGGAACTACCTCCGCACCTCTCCAGAGTCCACGATGTCTTCCACGTTTCTCAACTCAGGCGTTGCTTCTCGGATCCTATCCGTGGAGTGGACCACGAAATGCTTGATCTCCAAGATAATCTTACATATCGAGAGTACCCCATTCGTATCCTCGATCAGGCCGAGCGTACCACTCGACGTCATAATATCAAGTTTCTCAAAGTACAATGGTCGCACCATTCTGAGGATGAAGCAACTTGGGAAAGGGAGGATCGTCTTCGACTTGAGTATTCCGCCTTCTTTCCGGAGGAACCCAAATCTCGGGACGAGATTCTTTTGAGTGGGGGTGAGTTGTCACATCCTAGTTAGCCATGCATTAGAGTGTTGCATCATGTTTACTCTTTCATCAGAAACCTGAAATGGGGATGACAGAACCCCCAGTCCCCTCTGAAACCAATTAGGGTTTACTAAAAACTTTTTCAATGAACCTGAAATGCCCTTCTAAAATGCCCATCATTTTTGTCTTGGTTCAGAACCTCTGCCAAAAGTGGTGCACATTTTCCTAGGCCAGCTTAGGGTTTTTGAATTAAATCATAAATATTTGAATTTGGGCATTTAAAATTATATAAAATATTTAAATGCTCAAATATCTCCAAACTAAAATGTTTCATGTTGGAAATAATCCAATTATGGACCAGGAGTAGTTTGGTGACTTTAGGAGTAGCCTAAGTATTTTATTTAATTCAACAAAGTTGCAGAAGTATTAAAAAAACAGAAAACAGAAAGAAATGGAAAAAACTTACCTGGCGCCTGCTCCCGGCCCACCTACCGGCCCAGCCCAGCACCGCTCCAACGAGCTGCTTGCCGGCCAGGCAGGCAGGCAGGTGCCCGACGGCGACCGCAGCGCGCGCCACGCACCTGCTCGCCGCCTCGCCGCTCCCCGCGCCCGGTGACGTCGTGGACCGGCCTCCCTCGCTCCCCCGAACCCCCCAGACACCCCTCTCCTCTCCAGCTCCTCCCCCTCGCGCTCCCCCGCCATGACCGACGCCACCATCGCCGTGCCTTTGTCGTAGCCGTGCTCCCCGCCGCCCGTGCGTCCTCTCATCGTGTCCAGGAGCTCCGCCGCTGTCCACTCCATCGAGCAAGCCGAGCCCCGAGCGCTCGCAACGCCCGAGTCCACCGCAACGACCTCGCCCGAACCGCCGTCGCCGGAGATCCCCTTCAACGCCGTCGTCGCTCCGGTCCATCTCCGGCCACACCAAGGGCTTCGTCGCACTCACTGTGAGCTTAGCCATCTTCCCCTTCCTTCCGTTCTTGCTCCCGAGCCGTGTAGCGACCTCCCGGAGCTCAACCGCACCCACCGCCGTGGAGCTCGTCACCGACGTGCTCCCGGTCATCCTCTGGCCACTCCCCGGTGTCCATCATGCTCACCGTGTCACTTAGCACCTAGCTAGCCACTCCCCGAGCCTCACCGACCCCTCTAGCGTCAAGTTCGTCTTCGGCCGAACCCCGGTGGCCGCCAAAGTCGTCGCCGGCGCCAACTCCGGCCACCCCGACTCCAACGGACTCCACCAAGAGCTGCGGCTTGTCCTCAGCTCCACTCCGGTGGTCTCCGCGACCCATTTGGTGGCCGAAACGGCCAAAACCACTTCCGCCGCCGCGTCGGGCTCGCCGGCGGCTAAACGCCGGTGCAGCCGACCCGGGTTTGACCACGGGTGGGCCCTGGTTGACTCCCCTGAGTCAATGACAGGTGGGGCCCAGCCCTGTTAATTAAACAGGTTTAGTTTTAATTAAACTTTAATTAATTTAATCACCCTGACATGCGGGACCCACTGTCAGGTTTGACCCGGACGTGTTCCGTTGACCTGCTGACGTCACACTGACGTCAGGCTGACGCAATAATTGATTTTCTGGAATTAATCTAATATAGGAAATTCCAGAATATAGTTTAAACTTCAAAAATTCATAACTTTTATTCTGTAACTCCAAATCAGACAAATTATATATGAAAAATGATCAGAAAAATCCAATCTATCCATCTGTACTATTTTCATGCATGATTAAACAAGTTAACTTGATGTTTAATGTAGAACAAGGAAAAACACTTTAAAGGGCCATGTTTGAGTTTGAAATTTGAATCTTTGATTCAAATTGGTTCAAACCCTTCTGGTCTTAGCTGCATTAGCCCAACACACTCATATTGCTATGTTTCATGCATACATCATATTGTTGCACATTGTTTGGTGATGGTTGTGTATCGGTGTTCTTTGCGGCAGGATCTGCCTCCGAGGAGTATCGTGATTACCCTAACGAAGAACCGTATCAGTGCATCGAACCATCAGGCAAGCAACCAACCATTTGATCATATCGATACAATCCCATGTTCTTGCTCCTGCTCTCTTTTACTGCATTAAGACAACGCGTTTCAAACTGCTGTGTGCTATGGTAGTTGAACCCACTTCCTCTGCATGACCTGTCATTGCCACAGTAACTAGATGAGACCCACTAGCATGTGTAGGAGTTGATTGAGCCATATGTATGTGTTGTTCCTACCTTGCTATGCCTGCTATGCTTAGAGTCGTGTCAGGTCTGGTTCATCTGGGTGATGGGCTAGAGTGAAATGATTATGTCGGTAATAAGAGTGGTGTGGTGAACACGATTTGGTAAAGGTATCGATGAGAGGCCATGTAGGAGTACATGGTGGGTTGTTTCATTGAAGCCGACCTTAAGCACTGAGATCTGTATGTGTGATTTAAGAATCAGCTACTACCATGCATTGGGCCCGAAACCAATGGACCCTCTCAGCTTCTTATTCACGCTAGTTCTCCGTCCAGGAGTTGCAAGTAGTTTCTGGTGTTTGTAGCCTACTGGAGGCCGTGGACAGCGCTGACCGTAGGGGTGGGCTGTGATGCGGTAGGTACGTGGCTGGGTGTACCGAATACCCGTTAGGTATCTCGGGATCCCTGTTCACATCGTTCGGGGCCGTATGGGAAACCTCGGCCGGACTCCCTGTGGATGGAACCTGGATAGGCGATAAACCTGGACTGGAGGCTTAGGTGGTTAGGTAGGTCATGGCCGACACCCACGTTGGGCTTCCGCTTGAAGGTTGTCGAGTACATGTCGTGTAAACGACGGTAAGTGGTGAGAGCGTGTATGAAGAAGTACACCCCTGCAGGGTTATCATGATCTATTCGAATAGCCACGTCCGCGGTAAAGGACTACTTGGTTGCCTATACAGTTCATAGACAAGTAAATGGAAACTACTAAAAACCTCAAGATAAGGGTGAGTGCCGAGGATGGCTCTTCCGTAGGAAGACGGAGGTGGATCCTCGGTAGTGTATTGAATTGGTGAGTAGTGGACTCGTGTGCGCAAAACCATTTCGAGTTGGAGTCTCGTAGGTTAGCCTAGCCAAGAGTCAAAGCTAGCTTGCTGCAACAACTCCACCAACCCTTCTTGATAATATGCATGTATGTAGGATCTGATGTAAGTCTTGCTGAGTACCTTTGTACTCATGTTGCTATAATTTACATTTTTTACAGAAGACGCTGCAACCCCTTCTGATGGGTTCTACGTAGACGTTGACATCAATGAGTAGGCTAAGGCCCAGGTGGTGATCCTGAGCTTGTGAAGGACCTCATAGTATAGCTAGGCTTTCCAAGCCTCTTTTATTTTACTAGTTGTCTGTACTCAGACAAGTTACTTCCGCTGCTGGTTTGTATGACTGTATGACTTGAATGCTGGGTCGTGTGACCCGTACCTTTGTGTATGTTATGTATGGCTCTCTGAGCCTTAAATAAAGTACTTGTGTCATAGAGTCATGTTGTGATGCCTTGTTGTATTTGCACATATCGAGCATATTGTGTGTATGTTTGAAATGCTTGGTATGTGTGGGATCTGACTATCTAGTTGTTTATCCTTAGTAGCCTCTCTTACCGGGAAATGTCTCCTAGTGTTACCACTGAGCCATGGTAGCTTGCTACTGCTCGGGAACACTTAGGCTGGCCGGCATGTGTCCTTCTTCGTTCCTGTGTCTGTCCCTTCGAGGAAATGTCACGCATTGAGTACCGGAGTCATGTTAGCCCGCTACAGCCCGGTTTACCGGAGTCCTGCTAGCCCAGTGCTACAGCCCGGACCCACTTGCTGATGACCGACATGTTCGTTGCTGGGTCATGGATGCCTGTCCCTGTAAGTCTGTGCCACTTTGGGTTTACGACTAGTCATGTCAGCCCGGGCTCTTTATCATATGGATGCTAGCGACACTATCATATACGTGAGCCAAAAGGCGCAAACGGTCCCGGGCAAAGGTAAGGCGACACCCGTGGGGATACCGTGCGTGAGGCCGCAAAGTGATATGAGGTGTTACAAGCTAGATCGATGTGACATCGAGTCGGGGTCCTGACACCCCGGAGCTTCATCGCCCGCGCAGGGCGGGGTGCGGTGCAACGAGAGGGATGGTGCGGGGGAGCGCCCAGCGGCGCTGACGAGCTCGGTGATGCGGGCGAGCCACTTGTCGTAGAGGTCGTCGACGGGACGGTAGTGTAGGAGCTCCCGCGCCAGGAGCAGCACGGCGTGCACGTCCGCAGGAGCGCTACGGGCGTGGGACGAGGAGCCGGCCGGAGTCAGCGACGGGGTGGCGGTGCGGCCTTCTCGCCGCACGGAAGGATGCAGGGGTGACGCCTGCTGCTCGTTCCCCGCCGGGCCGGTGGCTACATTGACGGCAGGCGACGGGGAACGACGGGGCGCCCGTTGACGGGGGCCCTCTGGGCGACATGAGTGGTGAGAGTAGCCCGGCTCTCAGCGCGGGCGCGACGTGCGTCTAACATGGATGGGATGGGCGGTGAAACATGAGGCGACGGAAGGCAGATTCCGGCACACCCCTACCTGGCACGCCAAATGTCGGATTTCGGGTTCTGGCAGACCCTTGAGGTTCGAACACTGGGGTGCACGCGGAGATCACACCCCCGGCCTACCCATGTCTCACCTCCTCGCCAGGATCTAAACTACACGAAGAACAACACAAGAGATACGAGATTTATACTGGTTCAGGCCACCATTGTGGTGTAATACCCTACTCTCATTTGTGGCGTGATGGATTGCCTATGAGACTGACGAGGAACAGTACAAGGGAAGAACAGCCTCGCGAGGGTCTGTTCTTGGTTGGTGCGATGAACTGCTAGGGGGAGTTCAGTCGCCTCTCTCTCTGTGTGTCTTGGATGCGGATCCGATCAGATCTCTCTCCTACCCTGTGGGTGGCTAGTCCTATTTATAGGCGAAGGCCCCGTGCCTCTTCCCAAATATTGAGCGGGAAGGGCGCCAACAATTGGCCATTTTGAAGGGGAACATCTAGTACACTTATCCTGACTAAAGTTGGTCCTCGCCTGCTAAAGACCCTGACGATGACGCTGGCTTGGGCTCCATGATGACCTCCGTTCTGCCGTTCTGCTGGTCTTGGTCTCGTTGCACCGAAATGGTTGCCTTTGCTTGATACCCTCGCCTGCGCTTGCCCCCTTTGCACCAAAGGGGAAACAAGGACTCTGCGCAGGCCGGCGCCCACCTGGCGCCCGCCTGGCCTTTGTCGTCATGGCTTGCATCATGGGCACCTCGTGAGGTACCCCGCCTTGATCTCTGGGCCTCCTCGCGAGCCAGCCTGACGAGGCCGTGCCTGAGGAAGCCTCCTGTAATCCGCCCCGCGAGGCTTGGCCCCTCGCGAGGGTCTTGAGCATTGGTTGATGAAGATGGGACGTACTGGGCCACTCCTTGAGCCACGCTGCAGGCCGCAGGCAGGCAAGTCTGGGTACCCCCGTTCCAAGAACGTCGACATAGGCTGCATCACCGAGCTCGCCAATGCTGCCGGCGAGGCCACGGAACCCTCCCACTTGCTCCGCCCCCCGCCATCCCGGGTGGGCGACGTGGCCCATGGCACGCCCCCTCCTCCTCCTCTGTGTGGCGCTGACCCTGAGCCTAGGCGTGATGTGCTCCCCGCGCGACCCACTATGTGGGGCGCTGGCATGGGATGAGGCAAGCTGCCAGGTGGTGCAGTGTCCACAAGGTGACGCGCGTGCACTTCCCGCACCATCGCGCCAGCATTAGGACCACGCGCCGCTGGAGGCAGTGGCACGTGGACGTCAAGACCGAGCTCTCCTCACGCGTGTTGCACACGTGAGTGCAACGGGTTGTCGTGCCTTCACCCCGGAGCTGCACCGCATCATCTGGTCCGGCAAGTTCAAGCCAGACTTGCCTCCACGCTATGAAGGCACCCCCGACCCTACGGATTTCCTCCATCTCTGCTCATTGAGCATCGAGGCGGCGAACGGTGATGACAAAGTCATGGCGAACTGGTTCCCCATGGCTCTCAAGGATGGTGCATGCTCCTGGCTCCTTCACCTCCCGGAGGGATCAATCTCCTCCTGGAACGAGATTCACGAGCGCTTCATCGCCAACTTCCAGGGCACCCATGACCGTGCCCCTACAGTGAACGGCCTGCGGTGCATGAAGCAGCAGCTGGGTGAGACTCTCCACAAGTACATACAATGCTTCATGAATGTTCGCCTCAAGATCCTAAAGGCATCGACCGAGGCCATCATCTTGGCGTTCACCGATGGTATCAGGGACGTCAAATAAAAGAGGAGCTCGCCATCCACGACGACTTGTGCTTGGCCCTGGAGATGTTGAACTTGGCGAACAAGTGTGCAAGGGTCAAAGAGGGCCACCTCTCCCTCCTCGAGCTTCCGAAGGCCGACCTGGAAGACAAGAAGGCCAAGGCTAAGGAGGCAAAGCGCAAGGGCCCCTCCGTGCTGGAAGCGGAGCCCGAGATGAAGAGTGGTCGTGACCATGATCAGCCTCCCAGGGGCAACCACCCATTCTGCTTCCACAACATACACAGCCACAACACCAACGATTGTCAGGAGCTCAGAGCACTCCGTGACGGACGCCTTGGCTGCCGCCCCGAGTGCGGCGACCGTGGCTACGGTCATGGAGGAGGCCATGATGGAGGCCGTTGGGACAACCGCGACCCTCGCTAGGACTAGCGCGACCAGCCTCACGAGGATCGCTGGCGGGATCAGCCTCGCGACGGCCCCTGGCATGACTAGCCTCATGAGGACCGACCCTAGGGAAATGCCTGCCTCCCTCCATTGCCGCCGCCATCAAGGAGAAATGGCAACAACCGACAGGATGATGGGGCTGGCGCTTCCAGGAATCCTGAGCGATCGCCTGCATCCTGGGTGGTGCCCAGGCCCCTGCCTCCAACCGCATCTTCAAGCAGTTCTCTCGTGAGGTGAACGCGGCCCTCCCAAACCTCGAGGCCGCGCGTCCCTTCAGGTGGTCATAGTATGGCATTACTTTTGATTCCAAGGATCAACACAAGTGCTCGGCCACCGCAGGCGCGCTTCCTATGCTCTGCATGCCCACCATCAGTAACGCCCTCGTCACCAAGACCCTCATTGACAGTGGCGCTGGGCTCAATGTCCTCTTTGTGGAAACGTTCGACACGCTCCAAGTGCCTTATGACTAGCTCTTGCCCACCAAGCCTTTCTCTGGAATGACTGATGGCTCCACCATACCCCTGGGGAAGGTGCGCCTTCCTATCACCTTCGGCAAGCGTGACAACTACCACACCGAACTCATTGACTTTGACGTCGCCCACATCGGCCTCCCGTACAACGCCATCCTCGTGTACCCTGCCCCCTCCAAGTTCATGGAGGCGACCCACCATGGTTACAACGTCCTCAAGATGCTAGGGTGCAGCCGCGTCATCACGGTCGCCTGCGATGAGAAAGACGCGGTCTGTTCTCTTGAGCAATCCTACCGTGCCGCTGCGGCCCAGAACTCCGACGACGAGGGCGGCGTCCTGCCTCCCGAGGCCACCCCCCGCAAAGAAGAAGCAACTCCTCCCCAAGGGTCATCCGGAGACAAAGAAGCCCTCTTGCGGTGCCTCAGGCCCCGCGCCTACTGTCGGAGCACCCCTTCCTCCCGCATAGGAAGGCATGCCCGATGCTTCCCTCGGGACAGGCTCGGGGGCTTCCATCTGGAGAGCCTCTGACCTGACCAGTGCGATGAGGGAGGTGCTTGGGCACTACTTGGAGGCGTGCTTTGATGCGCGCCCCCCACAAGGAGCAAGGCACCAGGGACGCGAGAATTCATCACCAAGGCGACTGAGGACCTTCAGGAGTCGCGGGCCATACGTGGCGATCGTTGCCCCGCACCACCCAGTGCAGCAGCAACCCCCGACATGGGTGGCGAGCTCCGCGTCTGCGTTAATATCCCGAGCCTCAATAGAGCCGCTTCGCAGCACCTCTTCTGGTCGGAGCGCATAGGCCAGAGCGGGGGCTACCCCTTCAACTACGTCTGCATGCCGTTTGGTCTGTTGAACGTGGACGCCTCATACCAGTGCCTCATGCAGCGCGCTATGGCATCTCACGAGGCCAGGAACTTGGCGGTCGCGTCTCAGGAGGTCCGGGACCCTCGCGAGCCCCCTAGGCCTCGCGGGCCTCCCTGGCCTTCGGAGCCTCCCAGCTCATGGGGAGCAATCTCCATGGTGCGCATCTTCAGCTACCCCAACGCTTCTACAACGCCGATGCCAGGTGACTTTTTGGTTCGGTCAGTAGAGGGCACCCCTCGGGCTCCATTATCCTCAAGGTGCCAAGGCCCAGCCCTGCAGCTGTATCATTTTGTGCATGTATCAAAACTGGCTCTGCCTTTTATGAATTTCCTAAGTATTTCAACATGCGTGCCCAGTGCTTCGTCACCACGATTGTCGCTGCACCCTCACAACCCCGCCCTCGACCGCCTCATGATTAAGGGCTGGCACGGCGTCTGTGCTCGGGTTCGTCCCTGTAGTGTTGATAAATCCAAGCGGCCGAGCTCTATTTCGCGGGCCAGCTCCCATGCATGTCACCTCCCGGGGTCCTTGGTGCCTTGTTCTTGCATGAGCTAATCTAGAGTGGGTGAGTAAGGGTGCATGGACCGGTTCGTCCAACCGCAGTTCGGCTCTACGCCATCGCGAGAGCCGTGCGCCGATTGTCCTTCCTTGGGATTGTTGCATGAGAAGACTAAGCACGACGTCTATGCTCGGGTCCATCCCTGTAGCATCGATAACCCAAGTGACTGAGCTTTGTCTAGCGGGCCAGCCCCGTTCACCTCACCTCCTGGGGGTCCTTGGTGTTTGGTCTTCTCATGCGATGGCCTCCAGAGGTTCATTCGGCGCAGGTAGCCCCCATCACATAGGTTTTATAAGCGCGCTCCGCGCCAGAAGATTCAGGCGCAACCCGCCATGAGGTAGGGCCTCGTGAGTCCCGCGCTGGCTCACAGGTGCCCAGACACACCTCCTCCAATTCTGTCGTGCCAATCGCGCGTATGAATGAAATTGGGTTGTACATGCCCGGAGACTCTAACACAGAGCTCCCATCCCACGCCAAGTGGAAGCCCCATGCTCCGCACTGGAGGATGACATGATCTAACAACGACTATGCCCACGCCCAAGTGGAAGCCCCATGCTCCGCGCTGGCGGATGCCACGGTCAAGCAATGACTATGCCCATGCCCAAGTGGAATCCTCATGCTCCACGCTGGTGGATAAACAAGTGAGGGCGCCCTAGCGGCTGCACCAACCTCAGGATAGCCTTTTGGCTCTTCACACGGCCCTATCATGTATCATTCCCCCGGGAGGCACGCGCAAGGGGGCTGAACATGGTGCCTACGCTCAGGACATGCCCAGCGCATGCCACCTCACTATGTCCCTGGTACCTGGTCTTCTCGCATCCCTCCCAGGCAAAAGCTAGCGAGGAAAGGTGTGGAGGGCTCTGGATTAACCTCACCACCGCCCATGTTTCCTTCATGAGGGCTGCTCAGATGTCAAGGGGGACCCCTGAGCATCGCGACTCAAGGGCCTCACTAGTCATGTAGCCCCTCGCCCCTTGGTGTCGTCCAGGAAATCCGAACGCCCCAATGGCAGTCAAGGTATGCACGGGGCTGGACCTTGCCGACGCAGAGCACAAAAGCAAACAAGAAGGAAACCAAGCACGAAAAGGAAATCACGGAGTCCAAATGATTATTACAAGAACCAAATGTTCTGCAAATTCAAATAAAGTGTTACGCCTCCACGAGGCATGGTAAGTGTCGCAGGGTAAAATCTAGGAGGAGGGCCCATCGTCACCATCGCCGCTGCTCATCCCACTCGCTTCAAGCTCGTCGCCGACATTGCTGCCGCCGTCCTCGCCGCCACTTGCCTCCACCGCAAGGGGCTCGGTGTCAGAGATGCAGGCAAACTTCTTCAGCAGAGTGTCCACATGGCCCTTCGCGGCTGCCGTGGAGGCGGCACGGGACTCGGGAGCAACCGGGCCAACCACCATGTCGAGGTCGAAGCTGGGGTCCTGGAGGTAGAGGTGGTTGAACACGCGCGTCACCGTCGCGGAGAAGAGAGAGCATCACGCATCTTCCAGGAAGGAGTCCACCTTGGCGGTGGCACCTTCGCCTCGACAAGCCTCGAGGAGAGCCCTGCGTAGCCACCTTCAGGGGGCGCGATCGACTCCTTGAAGCCTCCCCTACAGATCGACTGCAGCCCCTGGCGAGCCCTGAGCTCGAGAGAGGGGAAGGTGTCGCGCTCCGCGGCCGCCTTTTTCTCGGCGGTGAGAAGGGTCTTCTCCCTGGCATCCGGATGGGTTGTCGCCTCGGAGACGTGCTGGGTGTGGGACATCTGAGCTTCGACCACCTCCTCCTTCAGCTTGCCCAGACGCTCGTGTTCTGTGGCCTGATCAACAGTCACCTGGGACAGCAAGGAGTCGCGGTCGGCAAGCTTCGCCTCGCGGGTCTTGAGGTCCTCCTCCCGCTGGTGGAGCTGTTGTGCGTGCGCGGCCTGCTCCTCCTGAAGGGCCTCTAGATTGGCCTCCGCCTCGTCGTAGTGCTGCACGGCAGACGCTGCCTCGGTCAGCGCCACGTCGGGAGCCGCCTTGGCATCGGCGGTCTCCTTCTTGCTTTCCACAATGGCAGCTTTGGCCCAGCCCCAGGCCATCTTGGTGGCTGTGTCTGCCTGGAGCCACCCTGAAACAAGCCCTAGACGCTCCCTCGTGAGACACCTGTCGGCATATTGGAGTTCAGCCCGGATCCTGCCGAGCGTGATGTAGGCCTCATCCAAGGCCCTGGGCCTAATCATGGGGCCACAGTTCGTGAGCGCGAGGGCCTGGTGAGGAGGCGACACTGGCATGTCGGCTGACGATGTTGCCAAGGAAGGAGTGGCGTGGCTGGCTTGGGGCACCGGAGGCTCCAGGATTCCCTCGGGCACGATGAGGGCGGACAACTTGACAGCCTGTTGGCCCATGGGGGCTGGCTCCTCCTGAAACCGCATTACTGCGTCCTCAGGAGAGGATCCCGCTGGAGGGGGGCAAGGAGTCGCCCCTCCACCAGCGTCGGGGTTGCCGTAGCCGTGACAAGGAGTGTCGCCTTGTGGACCCCCTTGCCCTCGGCGGACGACCCCCCAAGCGGCATCAGTGAAGCGCCAAGGGTAGGCGGTGCACCCGTGCACTCGGACGTGGTGCCGCCTGAGCACCCAGGGACTGTGTTGGGCTGGCGCTACGCACTCCTGTTCCTGCCGCGGCTGCGACCAGAGGCTGACAGCACCCTCGGGACAGGTGGCTCCTTTAGCTCGGTGCTCGCCTTATTCTTCTTCGTCATGTTGCCACTCCTGGCCATTAAGAGGGGGATGTTGTGAGCCCAGCTGCAACCTACACTTAACCAAAAGCAAGGTGGGTTGCTTACTCCTCAGACGCGATCCACTGACTCTTCTTCTCCTTCTCGGCGATGGTCGGGACGACCCCGCTCTTCTTTGGTGTGGCCTTAGCCACGTCTAGGGGACGACCGGAGCAATCCTCGATGTACCCTGGTGTGGCGCTGCCGCCTGGAGAGGAGAGTAGGTCGCCCTAAGAGGTCACGCCAGTGGGGCCACGTCTACCCCAGCAGCGGTCACCCTGTCCCCCGTTCGCGGTTCAGGCGGGGACGACACCGACATCTCGACCACCCCGCTGGAGCATGGGGAGCCCTCCGAAGGGGGCACAGCCGCGCTTTTCCTCGGGGTCTCTCGGTCAGATGCTTGCGTGGTCTGGGGGTTGGGCCTTGACTCTTGAGGACCCTGGCAAAGCGTGTGGAGCCCGCGACCGGGGGCTCATCGGTGTCGTCATCATCTTCAAGATTGCAGAGGAGGTTGCTCTATGATGGGGGCACTTCCTCCAAGTCGTCGTCATCAGTCTCTTTCGAGTACTCTTCGTCGCCGCTGTCACCAAAGGACACCAGCACGGGGGAGTTAGGGTGCTCGGACGGCATGAGCCCCAGCTCGTTGAAAGCAGGCATGGCAGCAACCAGTTCATCCCTATCGTCGCGGTGGTATAGCGGGGTGTAGGCCTCGAGGAGGTCCCCTGTATCACCATTGAGCAGGGCGACCTGTTGGGAACGTAGTAATTTCAAAAAATATCCTACGCACACACAAGATCATGGTGATGCATAGCAACGAGAGGGGAGATTGTTGTCCACATACCCTCGTAGACCGAAAGCAGAAGCGTTAGCACAACGCGGTTGATGTAGTCGTACGTCTTCACGATCCGACCGATCAAGTACCGAACGCACGGCACCTCCGAGTTCTTGCACATGTTCAGCTCGCTGACGTCCCTCAAACTCTGATCCATCCGAGCTTTGAGGGAGAGTTCCGTTGGCACGACGGCGTGGTGACGATGATGATGTTCTACCGACGCAGAGCTTCGCCTAAGCACCGCTAGGATATTATCGAGGTGAACTATGGTGGAGGGGGGCACCGCACACGGCTAAAAGATCAAGAGATCAATTGTTTTGTCTAGAGGTGCCCCCTGCCCCCGTATATAAAGGAGCAAGGGGGGAGGCGGCCGGCCTAGGAGGAGGGCGCGCCAAGGGGAGTCCTACTCCCACCGGGAGTAGGACTCCTCCTTTCCTTGTTGGAGTAGAAGAAGGGAAGGGAGAAGGAGAAGGAAGGAAGGGGGCTCCCCCCTCCCTAGTCCAATACGGACCAGTCCATGGGGAGGGGTGCGGCCACCCTTTGGGGCCTTTCTCTCCTTTCTCGTATGGCCCATTAAGGCCCAATACCAATTCCCGTAACTCTCCGGTACTCCGAAAAATACCCGAATCACTCAGAACCTTTCCGATGTCCGAATATAGTCGTCCAATGTATCGATCTTTACGTCTTGACCATTTCGAGACTCCTCGTCATGTCCCTGATCTCATCCGGGACTCTGAACTCCTTCGGTACATCAAAACACATAAACTCATAATATAACCGACATCGAACTTTAAGCGTGCGGACCCTACGGGTTCGAGAACTATGTAGACATGACCGAGACACGTCTCTGGTCAATAACCAATAGCGGAACCTGGATGCTCATATTGGCTCCCACATATTCTACGAAGATCTTTATCGGTCAAACCGCATAACAACGTACGTTGTTCCCTTTGTCATCGGTATGTTACTTGCCCGAGATTCGATCGTTGGTATCTCAATACCTAGTTCAATCTCGTTACCAGCAAGTCTCTTTACTCGTTCCGTAATATATCATCATGTAACTAACTCATTAGTTACAATGCTTGCAAGGCTTATAGTGATGTGCATTACCGAGTGGGCCCAGAGATACCTCTCCGACAATCAGAGTGACAAATCCTAATCTCGAAATACGCCAACCCAACAAGTACCTTCGAAGACACCTGTAGAGCACCTTTATAATCACCCAGTTACGTTGTGATGTTTGGTAGCACACAAAGTGTTCCTCCGGTAAACGGGAGTTGCATAATCTCGTTGAGGGAGTCTTGGACTAGGGGGTGTCCGGATAGCCGAACTATCATCATCGGCCGGACTCCAAGACTATGAAGATACAAGATTGAAGACTCCGTCCCGTGTCCATATGGGACTTTCCTTGGCGTGGAAGGCAAGCTTGGCGACACGAATATGTAGATATCCTACTATTGTAACCGACTCTATGTAACCCTAGCCCTCTCCGGTGTCTATATAAACCGGATGGCTTTAGTCCGTAGGACGAACAACAATCATACCATAGGCTAGCTTCTAGGGTTTAGCCTCCTTGATCTCGTGGTAGACCTACTCTTGTAATACCCACATCATCAATATCAATCAAGCAGGACGTAGGGTTTTACCTCCATCAAGAGGGCCCGAACCTGGGTAAAACATCGTGTCCCTTGTCTCCTGTTACCATCCGCCTAGACGCACAGTTCGGGACCCCCTACCCGAGATCCGCCGGTTTTGACACCGACATTGGTGCTTTCATTGAGAGTTCCTCTGTGCCGTCGCAATCAGGAGGGATGCCTTTCCCCGACTTTAAAGACGGCGCCATCGTCAAGGTAGCTTTGGCCCCCGGCCAAACTATCCGGCTAGGCGGTTTTCTTATGACCGCCTGTTCGGCCGCCGCTCCGACAATGACCTCTTGAGTCATCAAAAGCGATCTTCACGTCAACTCGGAATTCGCCGAGCAGCTAGATCCGATGGAGCTCTCCTCCATAAATGAGCTCTTGGATCGCATCGCCGCCCTGGGAGTCACCACAGACTACGATCAGATTGGGCTTAAAACCGATCTGAGAGAAATTAACTCTCCCCAGGCTACCCACCATGTTGTCGTGGTAGAGGAAAAACGCGGCGATTCTTCCCCTATGTTAAAGACCAGTTATGTCCGGATTCCCGATCCCTTCATGCCGGATTCCTGCAGAGGGACGGATGTCAATCAAGTACTGAACCTAAAGTCAGGCATCGGACCAGATTTGTTGGACAACATCCAGCAATCCAAGCTTCCAAATCCGGAAACTTCTCGGCCGTTGAGCCTTAGATCGGGCGGGGTTCTGAATTTAATTCCGCCCGCCCACCCAAACATAAGCGATCTATCTCAAATACGGCAAGAGCCCGATGAAACAGTACATCACTACTGGGCCAGATTCCTCCTGGTCATGGACAAGATAAAAGACTGCCGTGAGGAAAGCGCAATCTCAATTTTCTGCAACAATTGCACGGACAAAGGAATCATGAACGCCATAAGTCATCGCGAAGTTACACGCTTCACCGATCTGGCGACCATAGTACAAAAATACTGTGCAATGGAGAGTGCCTGGAAAACCGAAACCAGGTTTTGGGACAATCCGGCCCTGAATACAACCCTAGCTTGAAATAAAAGGGTGCATCATACTCAAGCACCTGGGTTAAAAACCAAAAAGCAACCCCCAAAAGGGCACGGAACCGTACTGGAGGGATGGCTCAACGGACCCTGTAAAATCCACAGTACGGAGGGCGCCACTCCAACACATAGCCTTCGAGCATGTTGGATATTACGGCAGGTGGCCAAAAGTGGCGAAGGCTTTCTAGCCCCGGGCAACCAGCCCAACAGTACCAGTACGGTATTGACAGTCTTCGAGACTTTCGCATCAAAAAACATGCGGAAACGAACAATCCGCAGCCTCGCCAAAGTCTACCAAGTAGCAACAACAAATCCATGGAGCGACACGGCTATCACCTTCAATGCCAGCGACAAACCTAAATTTCGAACAGCTCGAGCACCAGCCGCATTGGTCCTCAGTCCGATAGTGGACGGCTTTCGTCTTACCAAGGTACTCATGGATGGCGGCAGCGGATTAAACCTCATCTACGAGGAAACCCTCCAAAAAATGGAAATTGACTGGAGCCGCATTGAGCGAAGCAGCACAACCTTCAGAGGAATAATCCCTAGTCGAGAAGTACACTGCACAGGAAAAATCACACTAGACGTAGTGTTCGGCTCGCCGGACAATTACAGGTCCGAAGAGGTCACGTTCCAAGTGGCCCCATTCGGCAGCGGATATCACGCCTTGTTAGGGCGAGAGGCATTCACAATCTTCCAAGCTATACCCCATTACGGGTACATGAAGCTCAAAATGCCCGGGCCCAATGGAATAATCACTCTTGTCAGTGATCCAGATATAGCACTCCGCGCTGAAAATAAGACAGCCGCACTGGCCCTAGAGGCACTATCTGAAGCCCTAGCGGCAGAGGAACTCACTGCGCTGCGCTCAACGGCGGATAGCGACGATGTGATACTCGATAAGAGGTCTAAGTCCACCTATTTTAAACCAGCAGACGAAATAGTCAAATTCCAGGTCCATCCAACGGACCCTACAAAGACGGCCTCCATTGGGGCACAATTACATCCTGATGTAGAAGCCGCACTACGAGAATTCCTTCGGGAAAATTGGGACATTTTTGCCTGGCACCCTTCAGACATGCCAGGAATCCCACGCAGGCTGGCAGAACACAGCCTAAATATCCTAAAAGGATTCAAGCCAGTCAAACAGGCTCTTCGGCGATTTTCCGAACCCAAAAGACAGGCAATGGGAGAGGAGCTAGCCAAACTCTTCGAAGCCGGATTCATCAGAGATATAAAACATCCGGATTGGCTAGCCAACCTGGTAATGCTACCAAAAAAGGACAAATCCTGGCGCCTTTGTGTCGATTTCAAAGACCTTAACAAGGCCTGTCCAAAGGACCATTTCCCTCTCCCTCGCATTGACCAAATCATCGACAAAACTGCAGGGCACGATTCATTGTGCTTCCTCAACGCATACTCCGGATACCATCAAATCAAGATGGCAAAAAAAGACCAGGCCGCAACGGCATTCATTACTCCGTACAGACCATTCTGCTTCAACACAATGCCCTTCGGACTCAAAAACGCCGGCGCAACATATCAGCGCATGATTCAGACATGTCTGGCCACCCAGATAGGCAAAACAATGGAGGCGTACGTAGACGATGTGGTCGTTAAGACCAAACACATCGAAACTCTAATAGACGATTTGAGGCTTACATTCGACAACCTCCGAGCATACGACATTAAGCTCAACCCGGAAAAATGTGTTTTCGGCGTACCAGCCGGAAAGCTCTTGGGCTTCATTGTATCCGGTAGAGGAATTGAAGCAAACCCAGCCAAGATCCGGGCTCTGTCACAATTGGATATCCCAAAAGACCTCAAACAAATACAAAAATTGACGGGATGCGTGGCGGCTCTAAGCCGCTTCATCTCCCGTTTGGGAGAAAAGGTGCTGCCCCTCTATCGCCTCCTCCGGCGCACCGAACACTTTGAATGGACGGATGCTGCCACGGCCGGACTCGAAGAAATTAAGGCCATATTGGCAACAAATCCGGTCCTAGCCGCGCCCAACTTGGGCGAACCTATGTTATTATATATCGCGGCAACACATCAAGTTGTCAGCGCCGTACTCGTCGTCGAACGAGAAACAGAAGGGCAAAAATTCCCTCTTCAAAAACCAGTGTACTACGTATCCACTGTCTTAACTACATGCAAGTCCCGATACCCACATTATCAAAAGATAGCGTACGTGGTGTTCATGGCATCCCGGAAGCTGCGACACTACTTTCAAGAGTGTTCCATAACGGTGGCCTCCGAAGTACCTCTCAACGATATTATAAATAATCGTGACGCGACGGCAGGATTGCCAAATGGGCCATTGAGCTCTTACCGTTTGACATAACCTACAAACCACGGCGAGCTATCAAGTCGCAAGTTTTGGCTGACTTCATCGCCGAATGGACCGAAGCCGAACTCCCTAAAGAGTACGGCGCATATTCCAATTGGATCATGCATTTCGACGGCTCCAAAATGTTGGCTGGCTTGGGGGCTGGCATCGTCTTGACGTCCCCAACCGGAGACACAGTCCAATACGTACTTCAAATAATGTACACGGACTCCAACAATGCAGCCGAATACGAGGCCCTTCTACATGGCCTTCGGATGGCAATCTCCATGGGTATTCAACGCCTAGAGGTGCGCGGGGATTCAAACCTCGCAATATCCCAAGTAAATGGAGACTTTGACGCCAAGGATCCGAAAATGGCAGCCTACCGTAACGCCGTCCTAAAAATGTCAGCACGGTTCGAAGGACTCGAATTCCACCATGTAGCCCGGGATAATAACCAGGCAGCAGACGTGTTGGCACGCATCGGCGCAAAACGCGACGCCGTCCCTCCAAACATCTTACTGGAACGGCTCTTTAAACCATCCGTATTATGGGAAGAGGAGCCCGGAAATAACAACCCGGAACCAACTGCACCACCCAACACAGAACATTCTGACACAATCGGTGGCTCAGCCAATGAAATAACACCTTCAGCCCACGAAATAATGGTAGTAATTGCCCCATGGACGGAACCATTCCTAGCCTACTTAATCAGGCAGGAACTTCCCGAAGACCAAAATGAGGCCCGTCGCATAGTTCGGCGATCTAAAGCCTACAAGGTCCATGAGGGAGAACTTTATAAGAAAAGTACAACCAGAGTCCTTCAAAGGTGTATCTCCGAAGAGGAAGGGCGAAATCTCCTGGCTGAAATTCACGCCGGACTCGGCGGGCACCACGCTGCAGCCCGGGCCCTTGTAGGCAAGGCCTTCCGTACAGGATTTTATTGGCCGACAGCCCGGGCAGATGCTCATGACTTAGTCCAACGATGTGTTGGTTGCCAACTCTTTGCTAATCAAAGCCACATGCCACCCACCGCCCTCAAAACTATACCCATCACTTGGCCATTCGCGGTCTGGGGGCTTGACATGGTTGGACCCCTTAAAGGGGGAACCCACAAGCACAAATACTTATTGGTCATGGTGGACAAATTCACCAAATGGATAGAGGCCAAGCCGGTTAAAACGGCAGAATCCGGACCTGTGATAGACTTCATATCCGGGGTAGTACACCGTTTTGGCATCCCCCACAGCATCATCACTGATAACGGCACGAATTTCACGGCCGACAAGGTTAAACTCTGGTGCAAAAACATGGGCATCAAGCTCGACTACGCTTCAGTCTACCACCCTCAAACTAACGGTCAAGTGGAACGAGCAAATGGTCTAATCATGAGCGGCATTAAACCCAGATTAGTGCCGTCCCTCACAGAATCTAACACGCACTGGGTAGAGGAGCTCGACTCCGTACTCTGGGGGCTGCGGACCACGCCAAACCGCACTACCGGATTCACACCATTTTTTATGGTATACGGCGCTGAGGCAGTTTTGCCCTGCGATATAATCATGACTCACCTCGCATGCGCATGTACGAAGAAAGAGAAGCCGAGTTGGATCGACAAGACAGTTTGGACGCCTTAGAGGAGGAGCGCGACGTGGCAAAATCCCGTTCCGCATTCTATCAGCAGCAGGCTCAAAGATATCAAAGCAGAGAAGTATGGGCCAAAACTTACAACGTTGGCGAGCTAGTTCTACGCCTGCCGGACAAGAAAAAGGACAAACTTAAGCCCAAGTGGGAAGGTCCCTTCATCATCGACCAAGTCCTTACCGGCGGTGCATACCGTCTACGCAACACATCTAACAACTGACTCGAGCCAAACCCATGGAACGCAGCCCGTCTCCGAAGATTCTACGCCTAGCGCCGGACTCAGAGTTCGTCTCCTTCCTCCGTCCACCTTTCATATTTTTTCGCTGTCTTTGTTTTCCCTCCTTTTTCCTCCCTCTTTCAGTACAAGCCTCTTGAGGGCTGATCTGCGCTTTGTTCGCACTCACTCGATGTGCTACTCGCACTCGTTATACCTGGGGGCTTCTTTAACAGAAGCTTATCTATATGGGCTTCATGCCCAACACATGTGTCATACTTCCACATGTACCTTTTACTCACCATTATATGCATCGATATGACTTAAGTTTTGGCCAAGCCGGGTTGCCTGGCTCCTGTGCTTACCCCTACGTTCCCGTTTGTTCGGCTAGGAGGTAAAGGGAGCACCTCTGCGATTGTTACTGCCGGGTCAGCCGGATGTGTACCTCAGACTGGGTGAAGCCGAAGGCTAGCGTTCTTAAGGGAATATTCGGTCGGTGACCCGAAAGATGATTTATTACTTATCTATTTATCTGCCCCCAGATGCTTTTTCTGCTCTTTCGCAGTCCGGTCATGCACTTTAGGGCATGCCTCCCAGGGAAAGGAACCCCTAACGGAACTATTCTCCCTGGAAGATGTTTCTTACTAACCATGTAATATAACATAGCTAGTTGGGCACTTGTCTGATAATGCACTTATGACCCCTACGCCTTGTCTCCATGCATGCCCCGTTTTTTTTATAACCGTAAGGGTATTCGGACACACTCCGGACTGTTGGGTCCCGAGGTTGAAGCGAAAAGGTCCGCAAAGACAAATGATCTACAATCCGGCTAGAAGGCATTTTACATGTCATTTTAAATTACATCGTCAAACTGACTGATTGTACTCCTCTTCAATCCCATCTAACAAGCTGTCTAATTTACAGTCCTGTTGGGAATATTTCGCGGCCAACTCTACTTGGCCGTACATCGGGCTCACAGGGATCTTCTTGCCATCGGGCCCCGCAGGTCCGACCTCGGCCATGTGGTTCGGATCAGACTTCGGGTACCGCGTCTTCACCATGGCCTAGGCCTCCCTGGCGCCTTGACGGCAGGCTGATATCTTCCACAGACGGAGACGCCGCCGTACTCCCTGAAGCTTCTCAGCAAGCCCTCCAAGACCCTCGGGTAGGGAGACGGAAGGCCATAAGGCCTGAACGACGCCGCTCGTCGCCTGCCGAACACGTTCGTGCAGTTGCAGCAGCTCAGGAAGAGGGTCTCCCGTGGAACCAGGCATCTCCTCCGCCGGACGACCCGTGAGCACACCTACAGACACATTTCTGTCAATCGACTTCCTCGCCGAACTCTTCTTTTCAAAAGAGTTTGCTCAAGCACTTACTATAAATGCCGCGATGAAGTTGCTGATTCTCCTTTACGGAGTTAGATAGATGAACCCGAACATCTTTTAGTTCTTCGCCCAGCTGGGTGTTGGCATCTTGGAGTTTGTTCCTCTCCTGCTGCACCCTCATAAGCACCTTCTCGCCGGCCTTCAGCTGGCGCAGCAGATGTTGCTTGTCCGGATCTAGTCCGGCACCCTCTGCAATATTATTGTCAGACTATACACACGCCACACTTCATAAACTATTTCTCTTTTCGAAATATGAATTACCAGAGGGGGTCTCTGTGGCTCCCCCGGCAGCGGCTAGTGCGGCCTCAAGTTGGGCCTTGCATTCTTGAAGCTCCTGGGACAGGTGGGTATTCTTCTCTGTTAGATCCTGCATAACAAATTATCCTTAAATCAGTTAGTTTAACTATTTTAAGTCTCGGGGGCTACTGGCATGTATAACTATTAAAATTCCTCACCCGTGTGTCTTTTACATACTGCTCCGTGGCTCTGGTTAAACCATCTTGAGCAGCACGGAGGTGCGCGTCTCCCGCATTAAAGGCATTCAGCGCCTCTAGGGAGAAACACGCGTCACGAAGAACTATCCGACGACGCCTGTGATTCATGGCGCTCTCCACCTCAGACCTGGTGGCGGACAACCTGTCGGCATCCTCCGTTGGAGGAGCATCCGGCTCGCGCCTTGCGCTCGCCTCCCTCTCCGGACCAGGCGTTGGAGCTTGGCTGGCGGAGGCTTGGTTGGCAACCTCTCCGGACTCAGTCCGGCGAGCGCTCTTTCTCCTGGAAGAATCACGAGCATTAATATACCTCCCAGGAGTCTTTCCCTTAAAGGACAATGGTGCGCCATACCTTTGCGGTGACGTTTCGATTCACGCTGAACTCCTCTTCCGCCTGCAGGGCCGCACTAACCTTGGTTGGTCGGTCACCGCGGGCTCGGCTTCCCGCCAAAAAGGCACCTCCTGTGAGGCACCATCGGTACACGGTGGTCAGAAATAAGCATTAAAAAGGTAACGGTGTCAGGACTTCGGTCGTACTCACCTGGGAAGCCAGGGATAAACTGGGGTAGTCAGCCATAATGGCGACTAGAGCATTGTCTATGCTGAGCTGGTGGAACACCCCGTCAATCAGTTCCACCGTTATGTCCGGATCCTCTCCGGCGGCCGGATCAAGGGATCTTCCCGTATCCTCGGGTTGTGGAGTTGGGCTTTCTATGCCCTCCACATCCCGGCGCAGTTCCTGCGTCGAAATCATAAAGTAAGACACTTATCTTTGAAAGCACGGATCAGATATATAAACATCCGCTTACCTAGCTCCGAGGGTTATTCATGGAGAATCCATTCAATGGACTCGTGCGGAGGAAGTCCTCCTTCTCCCCCTTGTACAAGACGGACAGGATCTTCACCAGATCGGCGGCCGATCCCGGCCCCTTGCGGCCATGACGGGTGGCGTCATTCTCCCCATTGAAATCCCACATGGGGTAGCCCCTATATTGGAGCGGCTGCACCCCTCGCATAATGCATGTGGCCATGACTCCAATCATGGTTAATCCGGAATGGGCTAGTAACCGTATCCGGCCCATCAGATAATGGACGCTCCTATCATCTTCCAGTTGAGGGCTCCGCGGGCGCCAACTCAAGCGTTTCTTCAAAGGAGCGTTGCTAAACTCCGGGAGGCCGATCCGAACTGGATCCGGCAGCGGGGCGTCTTCCATATAGTACCACTCCGAAGGCCAGTCTTCGGACGCCTTCTTCGGGGTTTCGGATAGATATCCGGTCCCGGCGATGCGCCATATTTTGGCTCCGCCCACTTGATATATCGACCCCTCGTGAGAATGGGGTACGAGGCAAAACAGTCTCTTCCACAACGCAAAATGGGGCTCGATGCCCAAGAACAGCTTGCAAACAGCTACAAAGCCTGCGATGTGCAAAATGGAGGCAGGTGTGAGGTGGTGAAGTTGGAGTCCGTAGAACTCCAGGAGCCCCCAGAGAAACGGATGTATGGGAAATCCGAGTCCCCTTATTAAGTAAGGGACGAAGCATACCCGCTCTCCTTTGGAGGGATTGGGGACACTCTCCTCCTGCTTCCCACCCTTGTAGGTGGCCAGTCCGGCTCGAACCGGAACCATAAAGGCTGGGGGAAGGTATCCCTCTGCTTGGAGTGTCACTAACTCGCTATGCGGGACTGAGCATCTCCTCCAATCTCCTGGCTGAGGACTGGGAGCGCGAGAAGAGGAGCTGCGTCGACTATCCATGTTGGAATGGATTCTTGTCATATGCTCTTCAACGAGTACTTGCAGAAGGAGGATGGTGTGATTCGGATCTGGATCCATGCCTCTCTTATAGGCGGCTTATTCGCGCAGCTAGGGGGGTAAAACGTAAAAATACCCTGGCTTTTCGCATTCATGCAACACGTGGAAGAGGGTCATTATTGGACGTGGAAGCCAAGGAGCACAACATTTATGAAGAAACCGGACACTATTCGGCTAACACATGGAACATGGAGGAGAACCCGCCTTGCAAACGCCGAAGACAACATACGTGCCGGACTCGTCGTCATTGAAGCCTGGTTCGGGGGCTACTGAGGGAGTCCTGGACTAGGGGGTGTCCGGATAGCCGAACTATCATCATCGGCCGGACTCCAAGACTATGAAGATACAAGATTGAAGACTTCGTCCCGTGTCCGGATGGGACTTTCCTTGGCGTGGAAGGCAAGCTTGGCGACACGAATATGTAGATCTCCTACTATTGTAACCGACTCTATGTAACCCTAGCCCTCTCCGGTGTCTATATAAACCGGATGGCTTTAGTCCGTAGGACGAACAACAATCATACCATAGGCTAGCTTCTAGGGTTTAGCCTCCTTGATCTCGTGGTAGATCTACTCTTGTAATACCCACATCATCAATATCAATCAAGCAGGACGTAGGGTTTTACCTCCATCAAGAGGGCCCGAACCTGGGTAAAACATCGTGTCCCTTGTCTCCTGTTACCATCCGCCTAGACGCACAGTTCAGGACCCCCTACCTGAGATCCGCCGGTTTTGACACCGACACTCGTAGTTATAGGAACATGTAAATGTCATGAAGAAAGCAATAGCAACATACTAAACGATCAAGTGCTAAGCTAACGGAATGGGTCAAGTCAATTACATCATTCTCCTAATGATGTGATCCCATTAATCAAATGACAACTCATGTCTATGGTTAGGAAACTTAACCATCTTTGATTAACGAGCTAGTCAAGTAGAGGCATACTAGTGACATTATGTTTGTCTATGTATTCACACATGTATTATGTTTCTGGTTAATACAATTCTAGCATGAATAATAAACATTTATCATGATATAAGGAAATAAATAATAACTTTATTATTGCCTCTAGGGCATATTTCCTTCAGTCTCCCACTTGCACTAGAGTCAATAATCCAGTTCACATCGCCATGTGATTCAACATCAATAGTTCACATATGTATGTGATTAACACCCATAGTTCACATCGCCATGTGACCAACACCCAAAGGGTTTACTAGAGTCAATAATCTAGTTCACATTGCTATGTGATTAACACCCAAAGAGTACTAAAGTGTGATCATGTTTTGCTTGTGAAAGAAGTTTAGACAACGGGTCTGTCACATTCAGAGCCGTATGTATTTTGCAAATATTCTATGTCTTCAATGCTCTGCATGGAGCTACTCTAGCTAATTGCTCCCACTTTCAATATGTATCCAGATTGAGACTTAGAGTCATCTGGATCAGTGTCAAAACTTGCATCGACGTAACCCTTTACGACGAATGTTTTGTCACCTCCATAATCGAGAAACATATCCTTATTCCACTAAGGATAATTTTGACCAATGTCCAGTGATCTACTCCTAGATCACTATTGTACTCCCTTGCCAAACCTGGGCAGAGTATACAATAGGTCTGGTCCATAACATGGCATACTTTTATAGAACCTATGACTGAGGCATAGGGAATGACTTTCATTCTCTTTCTATTTTCTGCAGTGGTCGGGATTTGAGTCTTACTCGATTTCACACCTTTGCAACACAGGCAAGAACTCTTTCTATGACTGTTCCATTTTGAACTAATTCAAAATCTTGTCAAGGTATGTACTCATTGAAAATCTTATCAAGCGTCTTGATCTATCTCAATAGATCTTGATGCTCAATATGTAAGTAGCTTTACTGAGGTCTTTCTTTGAAAAACTCTTTTCAAAATACTCCTTTATGCTTTCCAGAAACTTATACATTATTTCCGATCAACAATATGTCATTCACATATACTTTATCAGAAAGGTTGTAGTACTCCCACTCACTTTCCTGTAAATACAGGCTTCACCACAAGTCTGTATAAAACTATATGCTTTGATTAATGTATCAAAGCGTATATTCCAACTCCGAGATGCTTGCACCAGTCCATGGATGGATACCTGGAGCTTGCACACTTTGTTAGCACCTTTAGGATTGACAAAAACCTTCTGGTTGCATCATATACAACTCTTCATTAATAAATCCATTAAGGAATGTAGTTTTGACATCCATTTGCCAAATTTCATAAAATGTGGCAACTGTTAACATGATTCCGACAGACTTAAGCATCGATACGAGTGAGAAAATCTCATCATATTCAACACCTTGAACTTGTCGAAAACCTTTTTGCGATAAGTTGAGCTTTGTAGATAGTAACACTACTATCAGCGTATGTCTTCCTCTTGAAGATCCATTTATATAATATGGCTTGCCGATCATCGGGCAACTCCACCAAAGTCCACACTTTGTTCTCATACATGGATCCCATCTCAGATTTCATGGCCTCAAGCCATTTCGCGGAATCTGGGCTCATCATCGCTTCCTCATAGTTCGTAGGTTTCATCATGGTCTAGTAACATGACTTCTAGAATAGGATTACCATACCACTCGAGTGCGGACTGTACTTTGGAAGACCTACGAGGTTCTGTAGTAACTTAACTGAAGTTTCATGATCATCATCATCAGCTTCCTCACTAATTGGTGTAGGAATCACTAGAACTGATTTCTGTGATGAAGTACTTTCCAATTCGGGAGAAGGTACAATTACCTTATCAAGCTCTACTTTCCTCCCACTCACTTCTTTCGAGAGAAACTCCTTCTCTAGAAAGGATCCATCTTAGCAACAAATATCTTGCCTTTGGATCTGTGATAGAAGGTGTACCCAACAGTTTCCTTTGGGTATTCTATGAAGACGCACTTCTCCGATTTGGGTTCGAGCTTATCAGGTTGAAGCTTTTTCATATAAGAATCGCAACTCCAAACTTTAAGAAACGACAACTTAGGTTTATTGCTAAACCATAGTTCATACGGTGTCATCTCAACGGATTTTGATGGTGCCCTATTTAAAGTGAATGCAACTGTCTTTAATGCATAGCCCCAAAACGATAGTGGTAAATCGGTAAGATATATCATAGATTGCACCATATCCTAAAAAGTGTGGTTACGACGTTCGGACACACCATTATGCTGTGGTGTTCCATGTGGCGTGAGCTGTGAAACTATTCCACATTGTTTTTAAGTGAAGGCCAAACTCGTAACTCAAACATTAAGTGAAGGTCCACGAAGAAGCAACCTTGTCTATCCCACCATGGCCGTCGCCCACGAAGGACTTGCCTCACTAGCGGTAGATCTTCATGAAGTAGGCGATCACCTTGCCCTTACAAACTCCTTGGTTCAACTCCACAATCTTGTCGGAGGCTCCCAAGTGACACCTAGCCAATCTAGGAGACACCACTCTCCAAGAAGTAACAAATGGTGCGTTGATGATGAACTCCTTGCTCTTGTGCTTCAAATGATAGTCTCCCCAACACTCAACTCTCTCTCATAGGATTTGGATATGGTGGAAACAAGATTTGAGTGGAAAGCAACTTGGGGAAGGCTAGAGATCAAGATTCATATGGTAGGAATGGAATATCTTGGCCTCAACACATGAGTAGGTAGTTCTCTCTCAGAACTGGTAAGTTGGAAGTGTAGGTTTGTTCTGATGGCTCTCTCCATGAATGAAGAGGAGGTGGAGGGGTATATATAGCCTCCACACAAAATCTAACCGTTACACACAATTTGCCGAACTCGGTGGGACCGAATCAACAAACTCGGTCGAACCAATTTAGCAAATCTAGTGACCGTTAGGAATTTTGGTGGGACCGACATGCATATCGGTAGGACCGATATGGTTATGGTTAGGGCATAACGTAATCTCGGTGAGACCGATTTTGGTAATTAGCTAACCAGAGAGTTGGTCAGGCAAACTCGGTGGGACCGATTACTCAAACTCGGTGGGACCGATTACTCAAACTCGGTGGGACCAATTTTGGTAATAAGTTAACCAGAGAGTTTGCATTGTAATCTCAGTAGTACGGATTGCTCAAACTCGGTGAGACCGATTTTGGTAATGGACATACACAGAGAGATTACAATCACATCTCGGTGAGACCGAGATCCCTATCGGTGAGACCGATTTGTCTAGGGTTTGTGGCAGTGCCTATGACATCTGAACTCGGTGGCGCCGGATAGAAAGAATCAGTGGGGCTGAGTTTGACTTTAGGTTTAGGTCATATGTGTGGAAGTGGGAAAGTAGTTGAGGGTTTTGAAGCATATCACTAAGCACTGTGGAGCAAGAAACTCATTAAGCAACACCTCAACCCTTCTTGATAGTATTGGCTTTTCCTATAGACTCAATGTGATCTTGGATCACTAAAATGTAAAATGAAGAGTCTTGAGCTTGAAGCTTGAGCCAATCCTTTGTCCTTAGCATCTAGAAGGAGTTCCCACATCCTTTAGTCCATGCCACTCCATTGTTGAACTTATCTGAAACATACTAGATAAAAGTGTTAGTCCAACAAGAGATATGTTGACATCAAAGCTTTACTTGCTATTCTTTATATCTTTATCTAAAGCTTTGGAAAGACATGTCACAAGCATAGGCTCCCCCTACATGTATACAATCATGTGAATATGGAATATAGAAGCATGTGAGAGCGTAACCATGATAGAGCAGGCAATGTGTTACATGTATCTTGGCCATATGCATCAGAGCAAAGAATATTAAAGAAAATACCTTCATGCCCATGAGTCCTTCTTGCAAACAGTATGTACATCAGCAAGAATTCCTCATACACATGATTGTGATGCATATACTTACCTTGTAGTCTTGAGTTGGCTTAGGATGGAATGAACCTGCGTAAACAAGGTTAGATAACACAGGTACATCTACTAGCCAGAGCAAACAGAAGAAACCACAAGAATACCAAGACTGGGATGACATGTAGAGAGTGAGTACTAAGTACCACATTGGATTAGACATGTCCCCAAGAGTAAAGATATGCAATGAATTTAAATGATTTCTTTCCCTTAGATGCCTTGCTCGCCCTCAATCTAGCATGGGATACTCGGAGAAGATAGGGAACAGAAAATCAGAGCTGAAGGATATAAAAGAACAGAGCTAATGCAAATAAGCACATATGAACATTTCTTTCCCCTCAAGAAGACATGTGGCATCTCTCCTCTTGAACACCAAGCATCTGGGATCCTTGAGAAATACGTTCTACTTGAGTATTCTCTCCCCCTGGAGATCTCTTTCTCCCCCTGAGGAGGTGATACTCTCTCTCTCTCTCTCTCTCTCTCTCTCTCTCTGATGTGATCTCTCTAAGTGATAAGATTTGATGTGATCTCTCTCTCCCTCTTTGACATCAATTTTCAAGAAGGGTTTGATCCTTGAGTCACAGCACAAATCATTTCTAAAAATGTGATGCTTGTAGAGGACAAGATTCATTGAGTGGAGCTGGATCAGAAGAAACACAGAATAAGTGGCAAACTGTTTTTCCTGTTGTGAAATCGGTGGCACCGAGTGGTATGTTTCGGTTGTACCGAAAGGATTCGGTTGGACCGGAAACAACAAATCGGTGAAACCAAGTTCATCTTAGAGAAAACACTTGTCACCTCAGCTCACTAGACTAGTAAGATCTCTCAAAGATTTGCAAGGAATTTACTGAATGATATTCAATGAATTGGATGCAGAAAATGCAGAGCAAACAGAAAGAAATCTAGTTGAAGTTTTTTTTAAAGGGGAAACAAATATGCATGAGACAAATGCAAAAACACAGAAAAGAACACAAGAGAACTTCATCTAGAGATGGTCGGCGACAAAGTCACCTATGTTAGAGTATATTGACTTAGGAGTCAAGTGAGATCACTTGATCATAGGTCATACTCATCGTTTAAGCTCAAAATGGCGTTGCCATTTTTCGTTTAAGCATCTTGATGTATTCACATCTTGTCGAGTTGCTTTAGCTCATGACTTGGAGTAAAGCTTCTCTAAGATGGAATAACATACCTTGGTTGGTGGTGTTGAACATGTAGTTGAACTTGTGTGGGTTGCTCAAGGTTGATGTAGCTCATCAAGAATTGGGAGCACCACTTGGAATTTGAGTCCATCTACCTACATGGGTTAGTTCTCGCAAGGAAGAGAACTTGTGTATCCAAAAATGACAATCATGAAGCTCAACATAGAATTTGTCAAAGGATATGTTTGAATGGTTCCGTGCTTCCTTGTCTTCAACCACCATAGTGTAGATACTTGGTGATGTAGAGATTGCTCAAGATGTGAGTAGATTACAATCTCATGGAATTTGATACAACCAAGTACCTACATGGGTTATATGACATGCAAGATGCAAATATATCCAAGACATAAGATCTTCATCATAAGAGAAATATCAAGGATTAGTCATAAGCTCATGTCTTGCATGTGTCCGATGGAGTTTCTACTCCAAGTTTGAAGCATCTATGATGTTCAATTCTCCTCTCAACCTGCAAAACACTTTCTCATCAAGAGGTTTAGTGAATATATCCGCTAATTGCTTTTCGGTGCGAACATGCTTAAGATTAATGTCACCCTTAGCAACATGATCTCGAATGAAATGATGACGAACTTCAATATGCTTAGTTCGAGAATGTTGTACGGGATTATGATCAATTTTGATAGCACTTTCATTGTCACAAAGCAATGGAACATGTTTCACATAAATCCCATAATCTTTAAGAGTTTGGGTCATCCAAAGTAATTGAGCACAACATGAACCAGCGGCAATGTACTCCGCTTCGGCGATAGATAAGGATATCGAGTTTTGTTTCTTGGAGGACCAAGACACAAGAGATCTACCAAGAAATTGACAAGTACCCAAAGTGGACTTTCTATCAACCTTGTCTCCGACATAGTCCGAGTCGGAGTAGCCAACAAGATCGAAAGAGGCCCTCTTAGGATACCAAATGCCAAAATTTGGTGTATGGATTAAGTATCTCACTATCCTTTTCACGGCCTTAAGATGACATTCTTTAGGAGCAGCTTGATATCTAGCACACATGCACACACTTAGCATGATATCGGGACGTGAAGCACATAGATATAACAATGAACCAATCATAGAGCTATAAACCTTTTGATCAACCGGTTCACCATCTTTGGTCAAATCAAGGTGTCCACTGGTAGGCATGGGTGTAGACATACCTTTGCACTCTTGCATATTGAACTTCTTGAATAAGTCCTTAGTGTACTTCGTTTGAGAAACAAAAGTTCCTTCCTTAGTTTGCTTGATTTGCAACCCAAGGAAGAATTTGAGTTCACTCATCATTGACATCTAAAACTTCTCCGACATTAGCTTCCCAAACTTTTCACTAAAATGAGGGTTAGTTGAACCAAATATAATATCATCAACATAGATTTGGCACACAAATAGTTCTCCATTAACCCTTTTAGTAAAAAGAGTGGAATCAATTTTCCCAATTTCAAAGCCTTTTTCAATGAGGAACTTGGTCAAGCATTTATACCATGCTCTAGGAGCTTGTTTAAGACCATAAAGGGCTTTGTGAAGTTTGTAAACATGATTTGGTTTCTTAGGATTGACAAAGCCGGGAGGTTGCTTAACATAAACTTCCTCCTCTATTTCACCATTTAGAAAAGCACTTTCAATGTCCATTTGGTACAAGGTGATATCATGGTGATTAGCATAGGCAAGTAAGATGCGAATGGACACAAGTCTAGCAACGGGAGCGTAAGTCTCACCATAGTCCATACCTTCGACTTGTGTGTAGCCTTGGGCGATGAGACGTGATTTGTTGCGAACTACTTGTCCATCTTCATCTTGCTTGTTGCGAAACACCCATTTGGTACCGATGATGTTGTGGTTGTTGTCGGGCTTCTCAACCAATGTCGAAACTTGGTTCCTCTCAAAGTTGTGTAGCTCTTCGTGCATAGCATTTATCCAATCTGGATCTTCCAATACTTCTTCGACCTTCATATGTTCAATGCTAGAGATGAAAGAATAGTTTTCAAAAAGTTAGCTAAACGAGTTTTAGAGCGAGTGATTCTCCCAGTTTGAATATCATTGTAGATTTGCTCGACGGGGTGGTCTTTAGCAATTCTTGCTCAAACTCGTGAAAGCTTTTGCTTGGTTCTTGGTTGAACTTCTTCTTCATCTTGTTCTTCTTCTTGGCCTTCTTCATTGTTGGTGTTGTCATTCTCTTGTCGTGGTGGAGAAGGAGGTTGTTGACATTCATATTGATGCACTTCCTCGTTTTCTTCATCTTGGTGTGTCCCACTTGTGGATGCTTCCGTATCAACTCTTGGTTCACCTTGTCGTGAAGTAGAAGCTTCCACTTGTACGGACGAGGTACTCTCCTTCACCTCCGTTGGACGGACCTTGCCAATAGACAAGTCTTGGATTGCTTCCAAAGGATCTTTGTCTCCTACATCAATTGGCAATTGCTCTACTTGCGAGCCGTTAGATTCATCAAACTTCACATCTACCGTCTCTTCAACCTTTAGGGTGAAATTGTTGTAGACACGGTAAGTGTGAGAGTTTGAGCCATAACCTAGTAGGAAACCTACATGAGACTTAGGAGCAAATTTAGAACGATGATGCTTATCAAGAATGTAGCACTTTGAGCCGAATACTCAAAAGTATCCAACTTGGGGTTTGTTACCGGTGAGGAGCGCGTATGCCGTCTTGCCGAGTAGCTTGTGAAGATACAAGCGATTTGTTGCATGACAAGCTGTCTCAACCGCTTCTGCCCAAAAGTGCTTCGGTGTCTTGTACTCATGAAGCATCGTTCTCGCCATTTCAGTGAGCATCCGGTTCTTCCTCTCAACAACTCCATTTTGTTGAGGTGTGTACGTAGCCGAGAACTTGTGTGAAATCCCTTCTTCTTCAAGAAAGGTGTCCACGTTTGTGTTCTTGAATTCCGTTCCATTGTCGCTGCGAACCTTCTTGATCTTCACTTCAAACTGATTTTGAGCCTTCCCGGCGAAGTTTTTGAAGATCTTTTGGACCTGCGATTTATCATCGAGAAAGAACACCCACGTAAATCTTGAAAAATCATCAACCATAACTAGACCAAAAGAATTTCCACCGAGACTCTTGTAAGCGTTGGGACCGAAAAGATCCATGTGAAGTAGCTCAAATGGCCTCCTTGTGGTCATGATGTTTTTCACGAGATGCCTTCCTCCAACCTATTTACCTGCTTGACAAGCACTGCAAAGTCTATCCTTATCAAATATGACATCGTTAACACCAAGGATATGATTCCCTTTATGTAACGCCCCGGATTCGATGCGCCAGGTGTCTGCCAGTTATTCGCCGTCATTGCCATGTCATTTGCTTGCGTGTTGCATTTTATCATGTCATCATGTGCATTTCATTTCGCATACATGTTCGTCTCATGCATCCGAGCATCTTCCCCGTTGTCCGTTTCGCAATCCGGCACTCCTATGTCCTTCGGTGTTCCCCTTTTGTCTCTCATTGTGAGCGGGTGTTAAACATTCTCGGAATGGACCGAGTCTTGCCAAGTGGCCTTGGTATAGCACCAGTAGACCGCATGTCAAGTTTCGTGCCATTTGGAGGTCGTTTGATACTCCAAAGGTTAACCGCGTAGCCCGAGACCCCCCTTTCTCTTTGCATCCCAACACCCCTCCAAAGTGGCCCAAAACCCATCTAACTCCCCTCCACGCTCTCGGTCGTTCGATCACAATCGTGTGGGCGAAAACCGCTCCTCATTTGGACTCTCCTAGCTCCCTCTACCTACAAATAGGTGCACCTCCCCCAAAATTTCCGCAGATCAAACCCTAGCCTCGCTCTCTCTCCGCCGCCGGACATGTCCGCCCGCTGACGGACATGTCTGCCCTCGCCCTCGCCCAACCCGGAGTCGCCACGTGGCGCGCCGTCGCTGCCCGTCCACCCCGCCGCCGCGGCCCTCCGGGGCCCGGGGCAAGCCCGCCGAGCCCATCAAAGCCCGTCTCCGCGTCGCG
>NC_057801.1:384756528-384774134 GCF_018294505.1 Triticum aestivum
GCGCCCCGGCGTCCCGCTGCTCCATGCCGGCGTCCGCCTCGGCTTCCGCGCCGCTCGCCGGAGCCGCCCCGCCGTCGTCCTCGCCGGATCTGGTCAACCGGGACCAGATCCACCACTCCTCCATCCTAACACGCCGTCCCTCGCGCACGGTCCTCCCCATCCCGCACGACCCCGTCCAGCTTTTCCCCGGGGTGAGAAAACGCCTAAGTCCCTGAGAACTTTGACATTATCATGCCATGTTCAACGCATCATATCTCCATGCATACTGCTCCGTTTCGTGCGTGTAATATGTCAAATTGTTCGTCTCAACGAGTACTTCATTTCTTTCCATTGCATCATGTTCATTTGAGGTCATCTTGATGCCTGAATCATCGTTGCAAGAGTGCTTCATAATGTTGTATGCTGTCTGTTAACAGAACTTGCTCATTTGTCATTTTTGCCATGTTTGATGTGTGCATCCTATGAGGTTGATGTCTACATGTGTTTTGAACTATGCCATGTCTTCTTTACATAGGTGCTTACCATTTTTTTTGTGATCAATGTGGTGACTACCACAAGCATGTAAACTAGGCTTCGTGATGTTGCTGATTTTAGTCCCTGTGCTGCTGTTATTTTGATGCCATGTAAACTTGATGCTATAGAGAGATACATGCTTATTTTGAGATACTTCAGTAAGGATGTTTTGAACATATGGTTTTGCTCTATCTATCCATGCCCCTGGTTGCAATTATGGAGTAGTCTAGAATGTCATTTTCGTGCTCTACTTTTGCTACAAAATGTTTCCTGGCAGATTGTTTACATGTTATTCAATTTTGCCAAGGTTGTTGTAGTTGAACCTTGCATGCTATGAACTTGTTCTTGCCTTGGTTGGTTTCATAAACATGTCTTCTTGCCGATGCTATGCTTATCTTGTCATGCAATGACTTGTGGTGAGTGAATCAAGCTAGTTAAGTAGTGTACTTGTTGTTACTGTTTTCCTAGGCCGAATCTGTTATTTTGTGATGCTATGTAAACCTGCTGCTACAAGTCATTCTATGCATAATCTGGAGATGTTCACTAAGGGTGTTTTGTTCTACGTGTTATGATCTATCCACCCATGCCCCTGGTTGTAATTATATCCTGCTGTAGCTTATTGTAATCTTGCTCCAAAGTTGCTAAATAATGTTGCTGTCAGCCTGTTAACATTAAGTTCAGTTTTGCCATGTGTTTTGCTAGTGATCCATGCACCCTATGAACTTGCTCTTGCCATGCTTAGCTTCACAAACATGTCTTCTTACTGTTGGTTGCCTTTTCATGCCATGTATTGCTCTATGGTGAGTGGTACAAGCTCACCAACATGCCTACTTATTGTTGTTCCTGCCATGTTTGAATCTGTAATATAACTTGCCATGTTTACATGGGTGCCATCATATCTTATGATCCTTTTTGGCTCTTGGTCAGTAAGGGACTCTTGTTCTATGCAATTAGTAGATTCATGCCATGCCTTTGTTTGCCATGATAAGTTCCTGTAACATGTTGTTTGATAGCTCTAAACATTGCAACCTGATGTTATTTTCTGCAAAACCTGAAACTGTTATCATTTGCAATCTTGCCATGTGTGTTTGAGCATGTTCTAGTGATTTCTAGAGATAGCTCGGTGTTCATGTTTTGTTAAGCTCTACCTGTACATCATGCCCATGCCTTTTGTTTTCTTGTTGAGGTCCTGTAGCATGTTGTTTTGATGCTTGCAAGATGCCTAGTTGCTGTTTTGGACAGCTTGTCCTTTAAACTTGTATAGAGTGTATGTGTTGAACCGTTGCTCCGTTTTGAGTATGCTCTATATAAAACTTGCTTGTTTTTGTGTGTAGTTTCATATTATCATGTTGCATCGTTGTTTTGAGGTGTTTGCTTGATGTTTGAGTGCATTTTTGCATCAATGCCATGTTTAACTTGTTTTGCTCGTATCTTCTAGGCCGTAGCTCCAAATCTAATGAACTTTATATGTAACTTGACTAGAATCTCATGTAGATCATCTTGGTGCATTTTAACTTGCTGTTTAACAACTTGAACATAAGGTTTATTCAGATCTGGACCTATTTCTAAATTTGCATATGAGGACTTACCAGAATTGTTATATGTTGTTCCCGGCCTCATTTAAACTTGCATTGATGTGTTGCTCTTGTTTGCATCATCTCTTGCCGTGAGTAGCTTCATGTAGCCTTGTCATGCATCATGCTTGTTGTGCATCATGTCTTGTCTATGTGTGGTGTGTTTACTATGTTGTGTGCTTCTTCTCGATAGTTCCCATTTCGTTGCGTTCGTGAGGATTCGTTCATCTACACTTGGTTCGTCTTCGTGGCTTCATCTTCTTCATGGACTCGATCTTCTTACTTGCGGGATTTCAGGCAAGATGACCGCTACCCTGGATCTCACTACTATCATTGCTATGCTAGTTGCTTCGTTCTATCGCTATGTTGCGCTACCTATCAACTGTTTATCAAGCCATCCCAAATTGCCATGAACCTCTAACCTTTGACACCCTTCCTAGCAAACCATTGCTTGGCTATGTTACCGCTTTGCTCAGCCCTCTTATAGCGTTGCTAGTTGCAGGTGAAGTTGAAGATTGCTCCATGGTGGGCAGGATTATGTTGGGATATCACAATATCTCTTATATTATTAATGCATCTATATACTTAGTAAAGGGTGGAAGACTCGGCCTTATGCCTGGTGTTTTGTTCCACTCTTGCCGCCCTAGTTTCCGTCATACCGGTGTTATGTTCCCGGATTTTGCGTTCCTTACGCGGTTGGGTGATTTATGGGACCCCCTCGATAGTTCGCTTTGAATAAAACTCCTCCAGCAAGGCCCAACATTGGTTTTACCATTTGCCTCACCACCACCTACTTTTCCCTTGGGAGTCGCTCTCTCGAGGGTCATCTTTATTTTAGCCCCCCCGGGCCAGTGCTTGTCTAAGTGTTGGTCCAAACCGAGCAGCCTGCGGGGCCACCTCATGGCAACTCGAGGGCTGGTTTTACTCGTAGCTTGACTTATCCGGTGTTGCCCTGAGAACGAGATATGTGCAGCTCCTATCGGGATTGTCGGCGCATCGGGCGGCTTTGCTTGTCTTGTTTTACCATTGTCGAAAAGTCTTGTAAACCGGGATTCCGAGTCTGATCGGGTCTTCCTGGGAAAAGGTATATCCTTCGTTGATCGCAAGAGCTTATCATGGGCTAAGTTGGGACACCCCTGCAGGGTATAATCTTTCGAAAGACGTGCCTGCGGTTATAGGCAGATGGGAATTTGTTAATGTCCGGTTGTAGATAACTTGACACCAGATCCGAATTAAAACGCATCAACCACGTGTGTAGCCGTGATGGTCTCTTCTCAGTGGAGTCCGGGAAGTGAACACGGTCTTTGGGTTATGTTTGACGTAAGTAGGAGTTCAGGATCACTTCTTGATCATTGCTAGCTTCACGGCCGGTCCTTTTGCTCTCTTCTCGCTCTTATTTGCGTATGTTAGCCACCATATCATGCTTAGTCGCTGCTGCAACCTCACCACTTTACCCCTTCCTTTCCCATTAAGCTTTGCTAGTCTTGATACCCATGGTAATGGGATTGCTGAGTCCTCGTGGCTCACAGATTACTACAACAACAGTTGCAGGTACAGGTTATGCGATGATCATGACGCGAGTGCGATGCTTGCTTGCGTTGAGTTCTTCTTCTGCTTCTTCGATCAGGGGATAGGTTCCAGGTCGGCAGCCTGGGCTAGCAGGGTGGATGTCGTTTGAGTTTCTGTTTGTGTTTCATCCGTAGTCGGATGTTGCTCTTATGTATTATGATGTTGTATCTGTGTGTCATTGTATGCCTTATGTATGTATCCCCATCTATTATGTAATGTTGATGTAATGATATCCACCTTGCAAAAGCGTCTTCAAGATGCGCTTCTATCCTTGGTGGGACCTTCGAGTTCCTTTAGGATAGGGTCGCATCTTGGGCGTGACACTTTAATAAGCTTGTCAAGGTTTCTCATGCCAACGTGACCTAGTCGTCTATGCCATAACCAACCTTTTGAGGATTTAGCAATGAAGCAAGTTTTAGGTTGAGCCTTTTTAGAGAAATCAACAATGTAAAGATCACCTCTATGTATACCGGTAAAGACCATTTTATGATTGTCTCGACGAAACACTTGGCAATCTACTTCAGTAAATAGGACATTGAAACCGAAATCAGCAAGTCTAGATACTGAAAGTAAGTTGTAGCCAAGAGATTCAACGAGCATAACATTCTGAATGGAGCTATCATGTGAGATGGACACCTTACCGAGGCCAACCACCTTACCCTTTGAGTTGTCACCGAAAGTGACATACTTTCGAGGACCATCGTTTTCAGCAAGCTCACAAAACATGTCTTTATCTCCGGTCATGTGATCGGTACATCCACTGTCAAGAACCCATTCCTTTCCTCCTGACATATATCCCCGAAGATTTGCCATAAGACCAAAATGTCTCATTGCATCGTCAAGATCGAAGTCACTATCATCATCCTCATCATAGTATCCATGTTCAACATCGTCATGTGGTGGATCAAGTCCTAGAGAGAGTAATTCGTTAGAGTGAGTTTGACAATGATCTTGCTTATGAATTCTTATAGCTTCGGAAATAATATCACCAATAATTCCAACATATCCTTTGGCATGCATAAGGTTTGTAAGTTCAAATAGACGATCACCAAACATAGGATCACTAGTATTCATCTTACTCAAGGCAATAGACTTATGGAGAATTTCATCTAGAATTTTCAAGGAATAATTTGGAAAGCGTTCCTCAAGAAATTTCCATATAGTGTAGGCACACTCAAGAGTAGGCAAGTTTCTAATTAAGTTTCTAGGCAAGCCTCTAGTGATAAGATTAACAGCTCTAAGATTCCTAATCATGTCAATTGACTCATCAAGAGTAGGATGCATAGGATCGACATGAGGTGCACGAGGGCTAGCAATGTACTTGTTCAAATGATATTGATTGAAAATTACAAGCATCTCAATTTTCCACTCATGAAAATACTCTCCATCAAGAATAGGCACTCTATGTCTAAGATTCCCCAAAGTAGACTCATCCATCTTCCTCCAATGGTGATTAAACCAAGGCAATGGAGACCAATGCTCTGATACCACTTGTAGGACCTTGAGAAGAGGTGTCTAGAGGGGGGGTGATTAGACACTAAGTATCAAAGTTGTAGTTTTTAACTTCTTTAAGTTTAAGTGGATTTAGGCACAAGTTTAACATTCACAATACATAACAAGCAAGCATGCAAAGAGTATATGAGCAGCGGAAAGTAAAGCATGCAACTTGCAAGAATGTAAAGGGAAGGGTTTTGGAGGTTTCAAACGCAATTGGAGACACGGATGTTTTTGTCGTGGTTCCGATAGGTGGTGCTATCGTACATCCACGTTGATGGAGACTTCAACCCACGAAGGGTAACGGTTGCGCGAGTCCACGGAGGGCTCCACCCACGAAGGGTCCACGAAGAAGCAACCTTGTCTATCCCACCATGGCCGTCGCCCACGAAGGACTTGCCTCACTAGCGGTAGATCTTCATGAAGTAGGCGATCACCTTGCCCTTACAAACTCCTTGGTTCAACTCCACAATCTTGTCGGAGGCTCCCAAGTGACACCTAGCCAATCTAGGAGACACCACTCTCCAAGAAGTAACAAATGGTGCGTTGATGATGAACTCCTTGCTCTTGTGCTTCAAATGATAGTCTCCCCAACACTCAACTCTCTCTCATAGGATTTGGATCTAGTGGAAAGAAGATTTGAGTGGAAAGCAACTTGGGGAAGGCTAGAGATCAAGATTCATATGGTAGGAATGGAATATCTTGGCCTCAACACATGAGTAGGTAGTTCTCTCTCAGAACTGGTAAGTTGGAAGTGTAGGTTTGTTCTGATGGCTCTCTCCATGAATGAAGAGGAGGTGGAGGGGTATATATAGCCTCCACACAAAATCTAACCGTTACACACAATTTACCAAACTCGGTGGGACCGAATCAACAAACTTGGTCGGACCGATTTAGCAAATCTAGTGACTGTTAGGAATTTCGGTGGGACCGACATGCAACTCGGTAGGACCGATATGGTTAGGGTTAGGGCATAACGTAATCTTGGTGAGACCGATTACACAAACTCAGTGAGACCGATTTTGGTAATTAGCTAACCAGAGAGTTGGTTAGGCAAACTCGATGGGACCGATTACTCAAACTCGATGGGACCGATTTTGGTAATAAGTTAACCAGAGAGTTTACATTGTAATCTCGGTAGTACCGATTGCTCAAACTCGGTGAGACCGATTTTGGTATGGACATACACAGAGAGATTACAATCCCATCTCGGTGAGACCGAAATCCCTATCGGTGAGACCGATTTGTCTTGGGTTTGTGGCAGTGGCTATGACATCTGAACTCAGTGGCGTCGGATAGAAAGAATCGGTGGGGCCGAGTTTGACTTTAGGTTTAGGTCATATGTGTGGAAGTGGGAAAGTAGTTGAGGGTTTTGAAGCATATCACTAAGCACTGTGGAGCAAGAAACTCATTAAGCAATGCCTCATCCCTTCTTGATAGTATTGGCTTTTCCTATAGACTCAATGTGATCTTGGATCACTAAAATGTAAAATGAAGAGTCTTGAGCTTGAAGCTTGAGCCAATCCTTTGTCCTTAGCATCTAGAAGGAGTTCCCACATCCTTTAGTCCATGCCACTCCATTGTTGAACTTATCTGAAACATACTAGATAAAAGTGTTAGTCCAACAAGAGATATGTTGACATTAATTACCAAAACCACCTAGGGAGCACTTGTTCTTTCACAAATCTTAGCAACCGAACAAGTATCAAATACTCAGGGGCTACTATAAACACTATTAAGGCACACATCAATAACATGTATATCAAATATACCCTTGTTCACTTTTCCATCCTTCTTATCCACCAAATATTCAGGGCATTTTCCGTTTCCAGTGACCATTTCCTTTGCAGTGTAAGCACTCAGTTTCAGGCTTTGGTCTAGCTTTGGGCTTCTTCACGGGAGTGACAACTTGCTTGTCATTGTACTTGAAGTTCCCTTTCTTTCCCTTTGCCCTTTTGTTGAAACTAGTGGTCTTGTCAATCATCAACACTTGATGCTCTTTCTTGATTTCTACCTTCGTTGATTTCAACATCGCGAAGAACCCGGGAATCGTTTTCGTCATCCTTTGCATACTATAGTTCATCATGTAGTTCTACTAACTTGGTGATGGTGACTAGAGAATTCTGTCAATCACTATCTTATCTGGAAGATTAACTCCCACTTGATTCAAGCGATTGTAGTACCCAGACAATCTGAGCACATGCTCACTAGTTGAGCAATTCTCCTCCATCTTTTAGCTATAGAACTTTCTTGGAGACTTCATATCTCTCAACTCGGGTATTTGCTTGAAATATTAACTTCAACTCCTGGAACATCTCATATGGCCCATGACATTCAAAACGTCTTTGAAGTTTCGATTCTAAGCCGTTAAGCATGGTGCACTAAACTATCAAGTAGTCATCATGATGAGCTAGGCAAACATTCATAACGTCTGCATCTGCTCCTGCAATAGGTCCGTCACCTAGCGGTGCATCAAGGATACAATCCTTGGATCACGGATCCAATCCGCATCATTGCTACTAACATCTTTCAACATGGTTTTCTCTAGGAACATATCGAAAGCAACAACGCGAGCTATTGATCTACAACATAATTTGCAAAATACTACCAGGACTAAGCTCATGATAAATTTAAGTTCAATTAATCATATTACTTAAGAACTCCCACTTAGATAGACATCTCTCTAATCATCTAAGTGATCACATGATCCATATCAACTAAACCATAATCGATCATCACATGAAATGGAGTAGTTTTCAATGGTGAACATCACTATGTTGATCATATCTACTATAAGATTCACGCTCGACCTTTCGGTCTTAGTGTTCCGAGGCCATATCTACATATGTTAGGCCCGTCAAGTTTAACCTGAGTATTCTGCGTGTGCAAAACTGGCTTGCACCCGTTGTAGATGGACGTAGAGCTTATCACACCCGATCATCACGTGGTGTCTGGGCACGATGAACTTTGGCAACGGTGCATACTCGGGGAGAACACTTTTATCTTGAAATTTAGTGAGAGATCATCTTATAATGCTACCGTCAATCAAAGCAAGATAAGATGCATAAAGGATAAACATCACATGCAATCAATATAAGTGATATGATATGGCCATCATCATCTTGTGCTTGTGATCTCCATCTCCGAAGCACCGTCATGATCACCATCATCACCGGTGCGCTCCATTGTAGCATCATTGTCATCTTGCCAACTATTGCTTCTACGACTATCGCTACCGCTTAGTGATAAAGTAAAGCAATTACAGGGCGATTGCATTGCATACAATAAAGTGACAACCATATGGCTCCTGCCAGTTGCCGATAACTCGGTTACAAAACATGATCATCTCATACAATAAAATATAGCATCATGCATTGACCATATCACATCACAACATGCCCTGCAAAAACAAGTTAGACGCCCTCTACTTTGTTATTGCAAGTTTTACGTGGCTGCTACGGGCTGAGCAAGAACCGTTCTTACCTACGCATCAAAACCACAACGATAGTTCGTCAAGTAAGTGCTATTTTAACCTTCTCAAGGACCGGGCCTAGCCACACTCGGTTCAACTAAAGTTGGAGAAACTGACACCCGCCAGCGACCTGTGTGCAAAGCACGTCGGTAGAACCAGTCTCAAGCATAATGTCGGTCCGGGACGCTTCATCCAACAATACTGCGGAACCAAAGTATGACATGCTGGTAAGTAGTATGACTTGTATAGCTCACAACTCACTTGTGTTCTACTCGTGCATATAACATCTACGCATAAACCTAGCTCGGATGCCACTGTTGGGGAACGTAGTAATTTCAAAAAAAATTCTACGCACACGTAAGATCATGGTGATGCATAGCAATGAGAGGGGAGAGTGTTGTCCACGTACTCTCGTAGACCGAAAGCGGAAGCGTTAGCACAATGCGGTTGATGTAGTCATACGTCTTCATGATCCGACCGATCAAGTACCGAACGCACGACACCTCTGAGTTCTTGCACACGTTCAGCTCGATGACGTCCCTCGAACTCCGATCCAGCCGAGCTTTGAGGGAGAGTTCCGTCAGCACGATGGCGTGGTGACGATGATGATGTTCTACCGAAGCAGGGCTTTGCCTAAGCACCGCTATGATATATATCGAGGTGAACTATGGTGGAGGGGGGCACCGCACACGGCTAAAAGATCAAGAGATCAATTGTTGTGTCTAGAGGTGCCCCCCTGCCCCCGTATATAAAGGAGCAAGGGGGAGGCGGCCGTCCTAGGAGGAGGTTGTGCCAAGGGGGGAGTCCTACTCCCACCGGGAATAGGACTCCTCCTTTCCTTGTTGGAGTAGAAGAAGGGAAGGGAGAAGGAGAAGAAAGGAAGGGGGCGCCCCCCTCCCTAGTCAAATATGGACCAGTTGATGGGGAGGGGTGCGGCCACCCTTTGGGGCCTTTCTCTCCTTTCCCGTATGGCCCATTAAGGCCAAATACGAATTCCCGTAACTCTCCAGTACTCCGAAAAATACCCGAATCATTCGGAACCTTTCCGATGTCCGAATATAGTCATCCAATATATCGATCTTTACGTCTCGACCATTTCGAGACTCCTCGTCATATCCCCGATCTCATCCGGGACTCCGAACTCCTTCGGTACATCAAAACACATAAACTCGTAATATAACCGACATCGAACTTTAAGCGTGCGGACCCTACGGGTTCGAGAACTATGTAGACATGACCGAGACACATCTCCAGTAAATAACCAATAGCGGAACCTGGATGCTCATATTGGCTCCCACATATTCTATGAAGATCTTTATCGGTCAAACCGCATAACAAGATATGTTGTTCCCTTTGTCATCGGTATGTTACTTGCCCGAGATTCGATCGTCGGTATCTCAAGACCTAGTTCAATCTCGTTACCGGCAAGTCTCTTTACTCGTTCCGTAATGCATCATCCTATAACTAACTCATTAGTTACAATGCTTGCAAGGCTTATAGTGATGTGCATTACCGAGTGGGCCCAGAGATACCTCTCCGACAATCGGAGTGATAAATCCTAATCTCGAAATATGCTAACCCAACAAGTACCTTCGGAGACACCTGTAGAGCACCTTTATAATCACCCAGTTACGTTGTGACGTTTGGTAGCACACAAAGTGTTCCTCCGGTAAACGGAGTTGCATAATCTCATAGTTATAGGAACATGTATAAGTCATGAAGAAAGCAATAGCAACATACTAAACGATCAAGTGCTAAGATAACGGAATGGGTCAAGTCAACCACATCATTCTCCTAATGATGTGATCCCGTTAATCAAATGACAACTCATGTCTATGGTTAGGAAACTTAACCATCTTTGATTAATGAGCTAGTCAAGTAGAGGCATACTAGTGACACTATGTTTGTCTATGTATTCACACATGTATTATGTTTCCGGTTAATACAATTCTAGCATGAATAATAAACATTTATCATGATATAAGGAAATAAATAATAACTTTATTATTTCCTCTAGGGCATATTTCCTTCACGGCCATGGCCCTGTCCAGCTCCTCGCCCGGCAGGCTGGCGGGGCGAAGCCTTATGTTGTCCCTCGCGCCCGGGAATTCCCACATGGGCCTTGTGTGTGACTGGAGCGGCGCCATGCACTGCGTTAGGAACTACTTCATGATAATCCCCCCCCCTCAATAGCTTGGCCTCCATATCCGAGGATATCCTCTTCAATACAGGCTCCGCCCGAGGGTCAGCGAGCTTTGCAGAGCCCCACCTCTTGAGCCGCTCGGGCAGCACTACCGGCAGATCCAGACATGGGTTGAGACCCTTGGTGTCCAGGAAGACCCAGCGGTGCCGGAAGCCCTCCACCTTATTCCCGGCCTTCAAGAGCACATTTTCCTTGTGGACCGCGACAAAGGAAGCGCAAGCAGAGCGTTGCGTCCGGTAGTGCAGCCGCAAGCTTAAGAAATGATGGAAGAGCGCCACGGAGGGCCACAAGCCCACGAAGGCCTCGTAGTAGAAGGCAAAGATGGCCAGGAGGACGATGGTGTTGGGCTAGAGATGGACGGCGTGGATCCTGTAGTGGTCGAGGACGGCGCAGAAGAACTCTCGAGAAGGGCGGGACGAGCCCTGCAAAGATGTTGTCGAGGAAGAAGGGATTGACCGTCCGCGCCAAGGTGCTCCACTCTGTGGAGCCGGCCCAGATCAAGGTCTCTCCCCATTCGTTGTGGAAGGGAGCTACTCCTGCTTCCACAGCCGGAGAGATCATGCCATGGGCATGGCGAGCTAGCATCATTGTGAAGCAGGATCCTTCGTTCACGCCCCTGAGTTAGAACCTTCTTGGGTCCGCGGAGCCCTGAATCCGACAATTGAGAATTGGAGGCCATATCTGCAACAGAAACAGTTCATCATTCTCACAGACGAGTGATGTTGCTTGAAGCTACGTTGGTATTTCCCCAAAGAGGAAGGGATGATGTAGCACAACCATGGTAGGTATTCCCTCAGTTATGAAACCAAGGTATCAATCTAGTAGGAGTACCAAGAAACACTATGTAAACGGTACCTGCACACAAAGAACAAATACTTGCAACCCGATGCGTAAGAGGGGTTGTCAATCCCCCCACAATAAAAAGATAGATAAGTTTGTGGTAGATTGGATAAATAGATCTCAATAAAATGCAAAATAAAATAAGTAATAAAAAAGCGCAGCAAGGTATTTTTGGGTTTTTAGAATAATAGATCTGAAAATGGAAGTGGCAAATAAAAGATCGGAAAGCAAATAGGATAAAGAATAGACCCGGGGGCCGTAGATTTCACTAGTGGCTTCTCTCAAGAAATAGCACATGGTGGGTAAACGAATTACTGTTGGGCAATTCATAGAACCTCAAATAATTATGACGATATCCATGCAATGATCAATATTGGAGTTACGGAAGTATTCGAGAGTTACAGATTGCTACAGATTGTTCTGTTTTTGACAGATTCTGTTTTCTGTGTGTTGTTTGCTTATTTTGATGAATCCATGGGTAGTATCGGGGGTATGAACCATGGAAAAGTTGGAATACAGTAGATATTACACCAATATAAATAAAGAATGAGTCCACAATAGTACCTTAAAGTGGTGATTTATTTTCTTATACTAACGGAGCTTATAAGATTTTCTATTGAGTTTTGTGTTGTGAAGTTTTCAAGTTTTGGGTAAGGATTTGATGGACTATGGAATAAGGACTGGCAAGAGCCTAAGCTTGGGGATTCCCAAGGAACCCCAAGGTAATATTCAAGGACAACCAATATCCTAAGCTTGGGGAAGCCCCGGAAGGCATCCCCTCTTTCGACTTCGTCTATCGGTAACTTTACTTGAGGCTATATTTTTATTCACCACATGATAAGTGTTTTGCTTGGAGCGTCTGGTATGATTTGAGTATTTGCTTTTTAGTTTGCCACAACCATCCTTGCTGTACACACCTTTTGAGAGATACATGCATGAATCGTGATTTGTTAGAATACTCTATGTGCTTCACTTATATCTTTTGAGGTAGGCAATATTGCTCTAGTGCTTCACTTATATCTTTTTAGAGCACAATGTTGATTTTATTTCATAGAAATTGATGAATTCTCATGCTTCACTTATATTATTTTGAGAGTCTTTAAACAGCATGGTAATTTGCTTTGGTTATAAATTTAGTCCTAATATGATAGGCATCCAAGAGGGATATAATGAAAACTTTCATATAAAGTGCATCGAATACTATGAGAAGTTTCATTCTTTATGATTGTTTTGAGATATGAAGATGGTGATATTAGAGTCATGCTAGTGAGTAGTTGTGAATTTGAGAGATACGTGTGTTAAAGTTTGTGATTCCCGTAGCATGCGTGTATGGTGAACCGTTATGTGATGAAGTCGGAGCATGATTTATTTTTTGATTGTCTTCCTTATGAGTGGCGATCGGGGACGAGTGATGGTCTTTTCCTACCAATCTATCCCCCTAGGAGCATGCACGTAGTACTTTGTTTCGATAACTAATAGTTTCTGCAATAAGTATGTGAGTTCTTTATGACTAATGTTGAGTCCATGGATTATATGCACTCTCACCCTTCCACTATTGCTAGCCTCTCTTGTGTCGTGCAACTTTCGTCAGTGCCATACACCCACCATGTACTTTCCTCAAAACAGCCACCATACCTATCTATTATGGAATTTCCATAGCCATTCTGAGATATATTGCCATGCAACTTTCCACCAATTTGTTTATTATGACACGCTTCATCATTGTCATATTGCTTTGCATGATCATGTAGTTGAAATTGTATTTGTGGCAAAGCCACCTTTCATAATTCTTTCATACATGTCACTCTTGATTCATTCCACATACCGGTACACCGTCGGAGGCATTCATATAGTGTCATATTTTGTTCTAAATATCGAGTTATAATTCTTGAGTTGTAAGCAAATAAAAGTGTGATGATCTTCATTATTAAAGCATTGTCCCATGTGAGGAAAGGATGATGGAGGCTATGATTCCCCCACAAGTCGGGATGAGAATCCGAACAAAAAATAATTAAAAAGGAAAAAAATAGGCCAAAAACATGAGAAAGGCCCCCAAAAAAGAGAAAAAAATAAATGAGAGAAAAAGAGAGAAGGGGAAATGTTACTATCCTTTTTCCACACTTGTGCTTCAAAGTAGCACCATGATCTTCATGATAGAGAGTCTCCTATGATATCACTTTCATATACTAGTGGGAATTTTTCGTTATAGAACTTGGCTTCTATATTCCTATGATGGGCTTCCTCAAATTTCCCTAGGTCTTCGTGAGCAAGCGAGTTGGATGCACACCCACTTAGTTTCTTTTTGAGCTTTCATACACTTATAGCTCTAGTGCATCCATTGCATGGCAATCCCTACCCAGTCACATTGATATCTATTGATGGGCATCTCCATAGCTCGTTGATATGCCTAGTTGATGTGAGACTATCTCCCTCTTTTTGTCTTCTCCACAACCACCATATTCTCTTCCACCTATAGTGCTATATCAATGGCTCATGCTCATGTATTGCGTGAAAGTTGAAAATGTTTGAGAACATCAAAAGTATGAAACAATTGCTTGGCTTTTCATCGAGGTTGTGCATGACTTAAATATTTTGTGTCATGAAGATGGAGCATAGACAGACTATATGATTTTGTAGGGATAGCTTTCTTTGGCCATGTTATTTTGAGAATACATGATTGCTTTATTAGTATGCTTGAAATATTATTGTTTTTATGTCAATATTAAACATTTGTTTTGAATCTTACGAATCTGAACATTCATGTTGCAATAAAAAAGATTACATTGATAAATACGTTAGGTAGCATTCCACATCAAAAAATTTGTTTTTATCATTTACCTACTCGAGGATGAGCAGGAATTAAGCTTGGGGATGCTTGATATGTCTCCAATGTATCTATAATTTTTTATTGTTCCATGCTATTATATTATCTGTTTTCGATGTTTCATATGTATTATCTGTTTTTGAGATGATCTTTCTTGGACCAGAAGCAAACTAGGAGACTTGGAGATGAAGTCGAGGAGCCACGAGGAGGCCACAAGGGTGGAGGGCGCGCCCAGGGGGTAGGGCGTGCCCCCCTATCTTGTGGGCCCCTCGTGGGTCTCCTAACCTAAGTTTTTCGCCCATATATACTCTTATACCCGAAAACCATTAGGGGGAGCCACGAAAACACTTTTCCACCGCCGCAACCTTCTGTACCCATGAGATCCCATCTAGGGACCTTTTCTGGCGGCCTGCCGGAGGGTATTCGATCACGGAGGGCTTCTACATTAACACCATTGCCCTTCCGATGAAGCGTGAGTAGTTTACCACAGACCTACGGGTCCATAGCTAGTAGCTAGATGGCTTCTTCTCTCTCTTTGATTCTCAATACCATGTTCTTCTCGATGTTCTTGGAGATCTATTCGATGTAATACTCTTTTCGGTGTGTTTGCCGAGATCCGATGAATTGTGGATTTATGATCAGATTATCTATGAATGTTATTTGAATATCTATGAATATTATTCGAATTATCAGTTTAGTTTGGCCTACTAGATTGGTTTTTCTTGCAATGGGAGAAGTGCTTAGCTTTGGGTTCAATCTTATGGTGTCCTTTCCCAGTGACAGTAGGGTCAGCAAGGCACGTATTGTATTGTTGCCATCGAGGATAAAAAGATGGGATTTTCATCATATTGCTTGAGTTAATTCCTCTACATCATGTCATCTTACTTAATGCGTTACTCCATTCTTTATGAACTTAAAACTCTAGATGCATGCTGGATAGCGGTCTATGTGTGGAGTAATAGTAGTAGATGCAGGCAGGAGTCGGTCTACTTGACACGGACGTGATGCCTATGTTCATGATCATTGCCTTAGATATCGTCATGATTATGCTCTCTTCTATCAATTGCTCGGCAGTAATTTGTTCACCCACCGTATTATTTGCTATCTTCAGAGAAGCCACTAGTGAAACCTATGGCCCCCGGGTCTATTTTCCATCATATAAGTTTCAGATATATTATTTTGCAATCTTTTGCTTTCCGATCTATAAACCAAAAATACCAAAAATATTTACTTTATCATTTATCTATCTCTATGAGATCTCACTTTTGCAAGTAACCGTGAAGGGATTGACAACCGCTTTATCGCGTTGGGTGCAAGTTTGTTTGATTTTTTGTGCAGGTATTCGGTGACTTGTGCATTGTCTCCTACTGGATTGATACCTTGGTTCTCAAACTGACGGAAATACTTACTCTACTTTGCCGCATCACCCTTTCCTCTTCAAGGGAAAAACCAACGCAAGCTCAAGAGGTAGCACGCCCCCCCCCTCCTGGCGCGCCCAGGTGGGCTGTCCCTACCTGGTGGACCCGCAGACCCTGATTCTAACCCTATAAAATCCTATTTTCGTAGAAAAAATCAGGGAGAAATATTTATCGCGTTTCATGAGACGGAGCCGCCGCCACCTCTTGTTCTTCATTAGGAGGCCAGATCTGGAGTCCGTTTGGGGCTCCGGAGAGGGGGGTCTTTGATCTTCGTCATAACCAACCCTTCTCCATTGCCAATTCCATGATGCTCACCACAGGGAGTGAGTAATTCCTTCGTAGGCTCGCTGGTCGATGAGGAGTTGGATGAGATTCATCATGTAATCAACTTAGTTTAGTTAGGGCTTGATCCCTAGTATCCACTATGTTCTGAGATTGATGTTGATATGACTTTGCCATGCTTAATGCTTGTCACTTTGGGCCCGGGTGCCATGATTTCCGATCTCAACCGTTATTTTATCACCATTATATCTATGTTCTAGATCCGATCTTGCAACTTATATTCACCTATTACGTGTTATGATCCGTAAACCCCGGAGTGAAAGTAGTCGGGATACTTTCCGGTGATGACCGTAGTTTGAGGAGTTCATGTATTCACTATGTGTTAATGCTTTGTTCCGGTTCTCTATTAAAAGGAGGCCTTAATATCCCTTAGTTTCCTTATGGACCCCACTGTTACGGGAGGGTAGGACAAAAGATATCATGCAAGTTCTTTCCATAAGCATGTATGACTATTTATGAAATACATGCCTACATTATATTTATGAACTGGAGCTAGTGTCGTATCGCCCTAGGTTAGGACTATTATATGATGAATATCATCCAACGAATTCATTGATCCAATGCCTACGAATTTCTCTTATATTGTTCTTGCTAAGTTATTACCGCTGTTGGTATCGTTATACTTGCTACAAAATCATTGTTATCACTGTTACCGTTACTATTACTGTTGCTAATGTTATCAAAACTATCATACTACTTTGTTACTGATCACTTTGCTGCACATAACTAATCTCCAGGTGTGGTTGAATTTGTTGGGAAACATCTCATGCAATTTTAAAAAAATCCTACGCTCATGCAAGATCTATCTAGGAGATGCATAGCAACAACAGGGGGACAGTGTGTCCACGTACCCTCATAGACCGAAAGCGGAAGCGTTTGCAAACGCGGTTGATGTAGTCGAACTTCTTCTTGTTCCAACTGAACGTACGACACCTCCGAGTTCCACACACGTTCAGTGCGATGACGTCGCTCGAGCCCTTGATCCAGCAGAGTGTTGAGGAAGTAGATGAGTTCCATCAGCATGATGGCGTGGTGACGGTGATGGTGAAGTGATCCGCACAGGGCTTCACCTAAGCACTGCGAGAATATGACCGGAGGCATAAACCGTGGAGGGGGCGCCGCACACGGCTAGGAATAGTTGATGTGTGTTCTAGGCACGCCCTCCCCACGTATATAAAGGAGGGAGGGGGAGGGAGGCAGCCCTAGGGCGCCCAAGTAGGAGGAATCCTACTTGGGCTCCTAGTAGGATTCGCCCCCCCCCCCTTCCTTTTACTGGAGTGGGAAAGAGGGGAAGAGAGGGGGAGAAGGAAAGAGGGGGGCACCGTCCCATCCTCCTAATCCTATTTAGCCTCCTTCC